>NC_063438.1:10156602-10456602 GCF_020379485.1 Brassica napus
ACACATAGCGCCATAGCGCACAGGGCACAGACTGGAGAGGGAGAGCTCTTGAATACGGTGACAGAGCCATACAAACAGTCGGAATTATTAAAACATGAAACGAAAGCACTAATTACAACGGCTTATATAGTGTTGCAAAATATCATCTCCAAAACTTTCACATAAGCATTCGACCAATAACATAAGTTCGTGGTGGTCTATGAAACAATTTGGATATCATATAGACTATAGTTAGAATAATTAATTGTACGACCAAAAATAACTAATAGGTCCAAACAACTTTTAAAGTAGATTTTTTCAGAATGATTTTCTTTTAATAGTATAGATTATTACAAACCTGGTCTGCTACTACTCTTTCAGAACGAATGTAGTTCCTTTCTTTGTCATAGAAATGGCACCCGACTCATTATCGTCTTCAACAAGCGCCAGTTGCAATAGCCAGTTTGTATACTGCAACAGATACCGCAAGCAAGAAACCCAAGAAGCTTCTTTTAGTGTCTAACGAAAATTTTTGGTCATATAGATGCATAAAGCTTACAGCTTTATAGGATAACAAAGTGGATATTACCTTTCCCCAGTTCTCTTGTATAGACTCATGAGCCGCACAGAGGTTGTAGTTATGTATTCTTGGGCTCATGTCATGTGTGATGTGTACGTTGATATCATGGCAAAGAATCTCAATCACAGAAACATCAAAATAATGCTCTCAAACTCGGAGAATACCAGCTTAGCAGGTAAAGATGCATTACTAACTAGGATAATCACAATGAACATTTCCGTTAAGCTGGACTTGGCTACGTTCCACTTC
This sequence comes from Brassica napus, assembly GCF_020379485.1. Taxonomy (NCBI): domain Eukaryota; kingdom Viridiplantae; phylum Streptophyta; class Magnoliopsida; order Brassicales; family Brassicaceae; genus Brassica; species Brassica napus. The sequence goes on from NC_063438.1 coordinate 10,157,411, forward strand.
CACTCATCCGCAGGCTTGAAAGGAATGTGTGGAGGCGTATGATGAACCATCGTGAACGTGCTCATCTATAGAGAAACAACAAATGCATATTCGTTGTGGCTTCTGATGTGTATCCAACGAAAAAGAGGAGAACAGAGAGAAGCATTAATCCAAAGTGATAGCCCAACCATGGCATCAACCAGAACTTTACCCATCCCAAAATGCCAACTTTGTGTATAATCGTTGGCCACTCAACGCCAACGGCCATGAAGGCATAAACACAAGCCAAACTTATCTTCACCCTATTTACTTCGCTCGCTCTTCTCAGATTTAAGTGCCAGTTCACCCTATCAGAACACTACTATTTTGTAAACAAGTATACAGAGAAAAGAAGAATTGATCATTGCGTAAAAGAGTAAAGCTTCATGTATATATATTCCAGTGACCTATGGACAAAGAAGGACAATCTGACCACTTTTTGCAGAACGGTGATGAATCAACCTCCTCTTGCGGAAGGTTGCCAAGCATGGTTATAGAGAACTAACCTATAGAGAACAAAGTCACGAAGTCTTAAGTAGGTTAGGGAGAGTTACATGTTAGTTTTGGCGTGATGACGGTTGTGCTTAAACATACAAGAGGTAGGAAGGCTAGAGTACCCACAATGTCTTCAACCAATTTGTTCTGTGAAAATGATTTATGAGCACAATCATGGCCTATCACAAAGAACAATGCACTTAGACAACAGTAATTAGCAAGGCGAGAGAGAGAAGAGACAGTGATGAGAGACCCCTGTAACTGTAGTTCAATGCCAATGACGTGCAACACTTATATACCTCTCAGGGAAGGGTATCCATGATATCTTTAAGAGTGACCTTATCAGGAAGATCTTTGCCAATTGGTTGAACCCATCTTTCTGCTAACTGTTCCCTGTCTTCTGCACTGTCAGCTGTAGGAGGAACAGCTTATACATCCAATCCTTTTCTCTCCAGGGACTAGGATGTTCTCGTTCTGTGCGTATACAACATAAACTTAGGCAACATCTCAACAAAACGAGAACTAGCATAGCCTCACCGTCTTTGTTCTGCAACAACAGATCCACATATGCGTCCAAGTAGTCTTTACCACAGCTTTTTCTGACGTATAACTAGGCAAATCAACATTCAGGAAGAGCTAAGATGCATCTTTTTTGGTATATGATTAACAGGGTCAAGTGGGATTTTAACAACAACAAAAAAGGAGCAAATGGTTTGAGACAGTAACAGGTCGAAAACAGTAACTATCCAGTCAGCAATAGTACCTAAGAATAGGGTTGTTCTGTCTGGCAAAATATCATAATCGATTCATGAATAACAATTTAGAGATGAAAACATTATAAAAGATTTGGGTTTTGAAACACTTGAATATACAGCAGAATGCACATTACATTGCAGAATTCAAATAGAACTCTACAGCTTTCTTTAGCTTGATTCTTGTTAGCTTCTTGCTCGTTTAGTTCTACAATCCAAAAAACACAGTAATGGCTTCAGTAGTAGTAGTATTGAATAAATAAAGAGTGAAGGGTAAATAATAATTATTACCATGATTCTGAGAAGAAGTGATACTTTTGTAGAATTTGGAGATTCTCCCACGAGATTCAGGTTTAGGTATAAAGGTCTTGTGCCTCAAACCAAAGATCTCTTGTACCAGAGGAACATGGCTTAGTACCAGCTTCCATGCCAGAAACCACCCTGCAATTCAATTCAATCAATTCAAGACAATTACCCAGATTATCTATTTTCCTCAAAAGTAAGAGAAAAAAAATGGAGAAAGAGTACAAAGAGCGATGAAGCAGACGATGAAGGAGGTGGCCAGAAGCGGACGTAGGATGAAGAAGATGAGATTGTCCAGGAACCAAGGAGATTCCATCGATTCAACGATGATCTTCTGTGCGTGTTTGTTTGGGTTAAATCAGCTTGTTTTTCTCCTATCAAATCTTATTTTATTCTCTTCAAAACGACGTCGCTCAAAATGTTGTGTAACAAAAGTTATTTTAGGCTTTATCAATGATTTCACACGAAAGTTAGGGGTTATTTCAGCAATATATACTATCAAGGAAGGACTAGTGGAAACTTCGATTGGTTTTTTGAACCAACTGTCGCGGCGGAGGGATTGTGCATCGATGGTGAAGGCACTGCAAGGCGCGGCGGATGTCAACCAATTGATGGATCAGTTAGAGCGTCATTGCCTGGCTCCCGATGGATCTCTTGTCACCAAATCAGCCTATACGATCTCCAGCTCGTAATCTCCCTCTCTCTCTAGATGTGTTTCCCCAATCCTCTAAGGCTTTTGATATCGCCATTTCAGGCGAGAGAGGAGATGTCTCGGGAGAGATTGCGTTACTTGGAAGCTATGGTAAATATAACTCTTTTTTCTCTCTAATTACACGATCTATTTTCGCACAAAAGGAATGGGACAAATAAATGCCTAGGCGTATTGATTGATATGCAATGTATTGTAGGCTATCTATTGTGAAGCTGTCGCTATGGTAGAAGAGTATCAGCAAGCTCTTTCTTTGCCTAACCATGTGGGAACTCGGGATGTTCAAGGGTCTTTTCCCTCAGGTTTCTTCTTCTTCTGGGAATTCAGTTTTTTTTGCGATTATGTTATTTCATTGACTCCTTTACGAGCCAACTTGTTGATCTTTTTCCAGGTTTATGAGACTTTAGAGCATAGGTTGGTGGTTGCTGAGGCAGCTCAGAAACTTAGGCTACCTCTTATTTCAGATGATGGTGAAATTCACGAGGAAGATATCGAAAAGTGGAGTATACTATCAAGAAGCTCTCTTGATAGTGCGAGCACCACGAGTTTTACAATTAGCTCCGCTTCTAACTCGGTGAACTATGCGAACAGCTCTGCAAACAGTCTTGGTGCTGCTCCTGATACTGACGTAGTTGGTGGTGTGCCGAATCGCTTTCTTGGAATAACCCCTGCTTATTTATCATATGTCCAGCTTCAAAATACTATGTCCATGGTATCGTCACATCATTTTGTGCCTTGTATTGGTCTCTTCATAACTATAACACAAATTCTGATTTTTTGTTTCTTCTTTAATGACACTTTTGCTTAGGATATGGCTGACTACCAAATGTTTCTTGCCCGTGAGATAGAAGGTAGGCTGAAGGAAAAGTGTGATAAGTTGGCTGATGCCATTGTTGATGACACTGGTAAGATCTTCCTTACCAGTATATACTCTTGAGGGAGAGATCTTTTGTTCTTTACCGAATTGTCCTGTCTAGTGAGATACTTGGCTCTTCATGTTAAGTTGCACTGAACGTAATGACCCCAGATTTTCCTTATTGTCAGATTCATCCACAGGAAATCAAAATTCAAGTGCTAGGCTCCCAGAAAGGTTAGCTTTACCTCTGAGGTTTAACCATAGCTAAAAACATCTGGAAGGAAAAAAGCTTGTTTTCCTTGTATGTGTTTAATTTTATCACTATAAAACCTAATTAATCTGATTGATGTGATGGTTTAAATGAAGCCTGTTAGCTACTCTTCTTTCTAGGACACATATCTAGGTAATGTGCCATACATTTATACATATGTTAGTTATACCAAGGAATTAAAGCTTCTTAAGATATATTCCGTAGAGAAATAATCATGTTTTGTGTTCTGTTTTTGTCAATAATATTTATTCGAAAATCTTGAAGGAGCAGATGACTTTCTCACATTTATTCATTCTTCTATGCTTTAGCGAAGGTCAATGACAATGTGTTCTTGAATTTCCAGGGTTAAGTTTATAATGAGGAGATTGAAAGAGAAGAGGCAGCTCTACGAGAGGACCTCTACTCGGCTGACAGGAATTTGCAGAATATTACAATGTAGGTGAAAAAGAATATATTTAGGGTAATGTGCAAAACGAAATTTCAGTTACCTGAGTGTTTCATGATATGTTTTTATAGATAAGTTTCTTGCTGCTACTGCTGTGAATTATCCTTGTAACCCCAAGTGCTAGTAAGTTCTGATGACTGTCCGTTTCTGTTCTGAACAAGGTCCTGGAACAAACTACTCGGGGTACTTATAAAGCTTGTGAAGGATCTGAAGTTAGAACATCAACATAAATATGTAAGCGGTTTCAGTGTTCTCCAATTGATTCAGTTGCTCCCTTGTTCTCATTTTCCTAACTCTGTATATTTGTAACAGATGAGATGCAGAAGACTTGGTTGTGTAAAGGTGCGAAACCATGAACACAAAATTAAGGTATCATTATCATCATTCACTGTTTAGTATCTAAATCTGAAGCTATTTCAGTAACTAATGTCTCTTTTTTTTTCTTCTTTGCTTGAAGGGTTTTAGAACATATTCTCCTCCTTGAAACATACACCCCTGAATCCATACCAGCCTTGCACAGCATCAGGTCTTAAATCAACTTTTCCAGAACTATATTTCGTACTATCAACTCACAGAGAAGCCTGCTCTCACCTCTAATTTTGTTTCGTATTTTTTTTTCCAGGAACTATCTAGTGGAAGCTACCGAGAAGCTTCAGCTGCATACAACAAAGCGGTTTGTATCTTATCCTCCTCTTTAATTGCTTAGCTCTAACAGCTTTTGCCCCATCTTCATTGATTATATAGAGCAATAACCCGAGCCTGCGAAAATGACCAGGTTACACGTCTCAGAGAATACCAGGAGTGGGATCCTCATTTTGATACAATTGCGAGACAGTACCATGACATTGTTAAGGTACGTTAAAATAAGAGCAAACGATCAATTACTTATGTTCCCCCTTTTACTAATTTGACTTGTGAGAATGCAATTACACAATGATAATGAAGTTCATATTTTCTGTAGAAACTAGAAAACATGCAGTGGACAATCCATCAAGTAGAAATGACCTTAAAGCGCATGCTTGAGATCGCTAGATTCATCTATATAACTGTTTCATTCACTTCACTAGTAGTCTAATCTCTTCCTTTGTTGTATCTATTACTATGATTTTGTCCTTCAAATCTCTCACAAATGAAAAGAACAAACTAGATTTATCAGTTCGGTCTGTAACAAACAAAACCTTAACCAAATGAAAACCAATGGACAACAATCAGCTCTTGTCTTTTTGGATCTTATGCAAATATACAAGACAAATGAAAATATGTTAGAACAATCTTGATTGCTGTGAATTTCCAGATTGTTAATAGCTGATTCTGCCGTCCTGTTAAGAAGAAGATTTGAGAAAGGAAAACAAAAAACGTGTTATTAAGTTACTGTCTCTTTAACTGTAGCAGTAGGCCCGGGACGGATCCACACATTTATTTAAACCCTAATTATATGAATCTTCACCATTTATTTAATCTAATCATCTCTTATTTCTTTCTATTCCACTCGTGACAGGATTTCCATCTCATGATTATTTCAGTCGTTAAAGTCGTTATTGATGGGGATATATATTAGTTTATATTTTATTAATTCAAAATCAGCATGATAACTTATTATTTATGTTTTCAAAAAAATTAAATCAAACATCAAATTATATATATATATATAAATATATGACGTAAATTTAATTAAAATATATATGTTTATTATTGTGCTGAAATTTTAAAAGAAAACATTCACATATCAAAAATATTTTAGTAAATATATTTATACAAATTTAGTTGATTAATATTTTAATGAATTTTAAAATGTAAATTTATTTTAAATTTATAACTGAAAATATGTTTTAAGATAACAATACGATGTAAAAATTATATTTTGAAAAAAAATATTATAAATAAAAATTCGTTTTGATTATATAGTTAATTATATATATATATTAAGAGTATTATAGATATTAACCGCTCTAACTTTTAACGTGAGAGCTCCATTGCTAAAATTTATTTTGCAAATAATAGTATAGATAGATAGATAGATCAGAAGTATTAATTACTCAAGTTTTTCATGAGAAAGTCGTTATCCTCAAAAAACATGATGAATGAATAGCCTTAATTAGAATACTCAAGTTGATGGGGATTAGAAATCTCTTGGCTTTTCTGATCAAATGAATCAGGAACCGTAGTTTGTGTGACTTTGTGATGATTACGAAACCCTAAATTTGGTATATGTTTATAAACGTACACTTGTCTTAAATCTTACATCAATAATCTTAAATCTAGCAAAATATTTTAGTTTAACAAATCACAGATACTCAAAAAAGGAAAAATACTCAGCCACATGGGATGACAAAAAGTTTTTTTTGACTTTTTAACAACTGGTCTTTAATGTTAAGACCAGTTGTTAAATCTTACATCAATAATCTTTAATGTGGAAGCACCGTAGCCTATTGGTTAAGGTTTAAAGGCTTCTATACCCATGTCTAGGGTTCGAATCCCAGACTATGTAATTTAATGCAGATTACAGGAAATCCAGGTTTCAAGTCCCGGAGAGAACGGTTTATTAAACAATTATGCAGACTACAGAGAAAAGCTTGCAAGGGATCTTCAACATGGTGCAAGTAAATCTGGCCAGGCGTGGATCTTCATAGGACGGCTCAGATGATGCAGTTAGACGTAGGTCTTCATAAGGCAGGTAGTATTGTCGGTTGTCGAATCGTCTATGTAATCTTTCCTATATCATAATTGTAAGATCTAATAAATCAGCGTTAAAAAAAAAACAACTGGTCTTTAGTTACGTTTTCACAAATAATCAAAAACGGAAAACAATGAAGTTACTTTCCTTTTTTTGCAGCTGCACTTTAGTTAGTTTCCTGTTCTGTACCAAGAAAAAGGAAACTTCGAGAAGGTCAGTATTTACCAACGGTAAATTATAGAGACAACAAAAGAATGGAAAATGTGTAGTGTTTACTCTATAAATACTTCTCCTACGTATCTAATCTCCTTACAATTCTATCCTGTTTTTCCATCGTTTTGTTTTCCTTCCCTCTACTCTGTTATTGTTAATGGGTATCTGCAACCAGATGACGGAGACTTCAACCTCAAGCAACCCTTTGTTGCCTCTCAAGAAACGCAAGAGACCTGTCGATGACACAACAGACAATGTCCTCGCTGTTGCCACAAAAAAGATTGCACTTTTAGGGAATTCAAAATACAAAGGAGTAGTTGAACATCATCGTAACGGTCACTGGGGGGCTCAGATATACATTGACCACAAGAGGATTTGGCTAGGAACTTTCAAATCTTCTGTTGAAGCCGCCATGGCTTACGATAGCGCATCCATCAAGCTCCGAAGCTTTGATGCTACTTGTCACAGGAACTTCCCTTTGAATACTTCCACGGTTCACGAGCCGAACTTTCAAAAAGGCTACACAACGGAAGCTGTGTTGGAGATGATCAAAGACGGTTCTTACCAACAAAAGTTTAAAGATTATCTTAGTCTCCCTTTTCATAATGTCGCTAGTATCAACTTAGTTGGATCAGAACGAGTCCAAGGAGATCAAGACTCAACCAAGTACCGTTTGACATGCACAGAGCTATTTCGGAAGGGATTGACTCCAAGCGATGTTGGAAAACTCAACCGGCTTGTGATACCTAAGAGGCATGCAGTAAAGTATTTACCTTTCATAAACGAGAGAGAAGAGGGTGAAATAGTAGAGGATGTTGAGGTTGTGTTTTTTGACAAAACAATGAGACAGTGGAAGTTCAGGTATTGTTACTGGACAAGTAGTCAGAGTTTTGTCTTCACCAGTGGATGGAAACGTTTCGTCAAGGAGAAGAATCTCAAAGAGAGAGATGTTATCGTCTTTTACAGATGCGATTTAGTAGGTCAAAGCAAGAACTTCTTGATGATCCATGTTCAATACAGTTCTGAGGGAGAAGTAAAAACAGAGAACTTCGTTAACTCTAAGCTAAAAGAAGAAGAAACCAAATCAGTGGACAACAAAGGAGGGTTTATGCTCTTTGGTGTTAAGATCCAATAGCTACTTCGTTAGAGTTTGTTTCTAATATAGAGTTCATAATGTACTTTTTTGAATTGCAACAGTTAATATACTGATTTAGTTGGAAACAAGACTTTTTCAAATCAAATCTTCTTTTATAGTCGCATATAACCAAAAGAAGAGAAAAAAAAACGGAAGGAGAAATCTCAGAAAATAGCTTAGAAAAAAAAATCTCAGAAATATAAAATTAAAACTTACGAATTATTTTCTTAGCGTCTTGAAAAACTAAAAGTTCATTATTGATTGGTAAATAAAATCTAAAGTTTTTTTTTCAAATTTGCTTTTACAGTAGTTAGCTTATTTATTTATTTATTTTTAGTTGAGTGGTGAATTAATAGTTTAAAAACTTCAAAGAGTAAAATATGAAGAAAAATATCGAAGCTATAATAAAACAAAAAAAAAGAAAAAGAAAAAAGCGCTAAAATAATTTTCAACTTTAAAATTTAAGCTGAAAAAATTTAAGCTGAAAAAATCTCAGCTGATTACAAATGCTTTTTTTAAACAACTAGGTGTTTCGCCCGCACGTGCGGGCATAGAGATTTTATAACTACTTATTAATACATGTATTACTAGTTAAAAAATAATTTTAAATTATTATTTATCTTTTCATTGAAAATTATTATGTATTAGAAATTTTTAAAATTCCTTTATGCACTATATTCATTATTAATAAATAATATATAAATCTTAGAGATCATTTGATATTCTCTTTCAATTATATAGAATTAATAATTTTACTTAATATTTAGTTATGTATTTTCTGTTTTTAAAATTTTAACCATTTTATTAAAATATATATTTTTGCATAACAACACAATATTGTTCCAAAAAAGGATAACAACACAATATATTAGGAATTATCTTTTTATTTTAAATATATTTTAAAATTATGAATAATTTTTATTTTTATTAATTGTAAGCACTTATCTAATTAAATAAACACTAAATTCGTTTTTTTTATTTTATCTATTTTATTTAATTTATTCATTAAGAGTATAAACGATATTATCCGTGCTAATTTTTAATGTGAGAGCTTCGTTGTCAAAATTTACTTCGCAAATAATAGTATAGATGAACGAATAAATCTCGTAATCAAGCCATTTTTAGTAGTACTGAACAGTTGACTTTTGACATGTTTAAAATGTGTTGATCAACAAAAGTATGTGATTTTTAGTAGTTCTGATTTAAAGTTGAAAATTAAAATAGTTTTCCTAAATTTAGAAATTTATGTGCATATAATTTTAATGATTCAGATAAACAAATTATCTTTTGGATTTATGCATGAAAAGACCTAGTTTATATACAAGTCGCATATACCAAAAAGAAATGGACATGGAACCCTTAAGAATATAAAATTAAAAATTTTAAGATTTTTTTTTTAATGTACTCTTATTCATCAACCGGTCAAACCGGAATTCAGTGTTTGATACAAGCTTGATTCAACCAAAAATTTTCTAAATCAACCATTACAAGAGTAGCTTCGCTCGCCTACTTAACCGACACCATCTGCTAATCTGCTCGGGAATCCTCATAAAATCAATCTCCGTTCTTTGCCATTGATGTTAACCACAAGGAGGTGGGGTTTACCTCGTTGCCTCGGATGCCGGACTCCTCGACTCCTCGTGACATCGCCGGAGTAGCTAGATTTTGATAATCTCCCCAACACTTGTATCTTGACTGACCATGAAGCTCTAGACTCAAACGGTTAATATGTAAGAGATAGCAAACCTTGAAGAATGCCACCGAGACCTTACCGAACCGTGGACTGAGGAGGAAATCGAGCGCCAAATACCGGTAACAGATAAAGCAACTCAGAACCTCCTAACAAATCAGGCTGCAATGAGGACAAACTAGACACCGGGTCTTCAGTGACTGCAATAAGAAAGAGAGAAGCCTACCATGATCACCAAAGGAAATCTCAGCACTGGGATGGCTAAAACACTAATCAAGTCACTCCGCCAACCAAGAGGTTCAAGACCAACGACTCAAACGATGGCCCCAACCGACGGCTTGACCCGAGAACTAGAGAACCTAGCACGGTCTTCTTGCGCTTCAGAGCTACTCCTTGCTGGTGAAGCTAAGTAACAGGCACTGAAGCGGCACCAAACAACTCAAGGACATTTCCAAAATGAAATGATGAGCAACAACCCGGGTTGGTAAGTGAGGTGGTCTAGCAAGTGGAGAGCGTCATGCAAGGCACAACAGACTCTGCCATAGATGACAGAAGAAGCTGAAACCTCCAGAGAACGCAGACGCAGAACCACAAAGAGACCCTGACCACACGACCAGCAAGCATCCCTGTGTACGTGCCGACGAACCGTCATCTCCTCTGAGCAGAAACACAACTCGGGTCCGAGACGAGACACCAAGTCTTGACTCCAAGAAGGCTTACACACTCCACTCCACAGCGAAGAGACTTCGCCAATAAGTCACACCTGATGAAGAACCGGAGAGAGCACGACCTATCCACCATGCACCTTCACCTCCTCGACGACAGACAAATCTACAACAGGGAAATTGAGATCTGCCATAGCCGAACCCTAAAAAGCCGACTCCTTTCCTCAGTAAACCTCGCCATCTCGTTGAAACTCCAGAGAAAACACAACCTACCACCAGATCTATCTCCCCTCGAGGTAGATCTAGGGTTCCGGCGAGTGGGATCCAGACTAAAGGAGAGAAGCAAAGTGAAGAGAAGCAGAGAGGAGAGGAAGTCCAACCGACGTCGGAACCCGAAAGCCAAGCGCCGGTGGAAACAGTATCGTCTTTTTATCACCTTTTAGAAGAGAGACTTTTTTTTTTTTAGGGAAATTGCCACAAATACCACATTCATAGTACCAATGGCATAAGAGTCTTTTGTCACTTAATGAAAAATGTATTTTTGAAAATGTCTCATTAGTGGTGGTAAAAATGAAAAGTGATACTATGAAAGTGGTAAACATGTAATTTTCCCTTTTTTTAATTTGTTAGTTGTTACAAGATTTATTTTCTTAACAAAAACTTAAATTTCTGTATGCTCTCAAAATTCGGTAGGACATTATTAATTTGTTAATAAAATCTAATGGTTCTTAAGACGCAGCCTATTGAACTTTTAGTTTACATAAGTTAGAGCTGATGATACTTTGATTTGGGAAATTACTACGCCTATACACACTTTTCAATCTCTTATTATACAAATAGACTAACAGTGCGGGATGAATGTTATATATAAAACTAATTTAATCTATTCTTATCTATTTGTATTCATTTTTACGTATTATGTATATAATTAAATTAGAGTAAAGACATAAATCAAAACAATACATGTTTTTTTTTACGATCATATTTGGTAAATGAATCAAAATAATAATTTTATTTATTTTATATGGTATATAACTAAATTTCAGTGACATGGACATGGACATAGATATATAGTATATTTTAGTATAAATATTTAATATTGAGAATTAATACTTATATGATAAACACACAATTTCTAATGTGCAATTTTTTAAAGGGAGATTTACTAAATATGACTCAAAACTTGATTTTGATTACAAAAATATACCTAAATTTGAATCAAATGTAAAAGTAACCCAAAAGCCTTGTGAAATTACAGTCATCCTCTTGTGACCAAACAAAAAAAACAGAACTCATTTTACGAATATATCCCCGCTAAGTCTTCTCAGTCTTCTGTGATTTTGTTAAGTCTTCTGGACGACATCCACGGGAGTCGTCTGGTATAGTTGATCTTAAAAATAATTTATAAATTTTGTAAAAAATATTTTGAAAAGCGAAAAATTAAAATCATATAATTATAAACAGTTTTAAGTGATATAAATTAAGATATAATAAAATTGAATTGTTTTCAACATAGATGAGTGAACGTAGTGAATCATGATATTCTTTGGTCTAGGGTTTGGCAATATATGTTGTAGTATTGTATGTATTTTTAGGGTTAAGATTTTGGAAAGCTTAAATGTTTTTTTTAAAAAATTAAATTTTTATCTACATGTGATGATTTCTATGTATATTAAACACCTTTTAAGTTTAATTTGATTTTATGAAGTGTTTAGTTAGTTAATTTAGTTTAGGGGTTATGTTTAGGGTCTACACGACTAACATGTAAGTCGTCTGGGAAGTTTTCTAACTCCCGCTAAAAATATTTTAGGTTTTTGCTAAAACTATTTTAGTTTCCTGCTAAAAATATTGAAGTTTTCTGGGCGAGACTTACAAGTAAGTCGACTAGTAAGTCTTCTGATCAAAAATATTAACATTATAGGAATTTTTGTTTCCATATATAAATTTTTTTTTACATATTCTCTCTCCTCATCTCAAATGGCTGCAACAAAAATGGTATGTTCCTCATTCTAAAACTCTCAAACCTCTCTCTAATCTCTTTGAATTTATAAACACCAAACTTTATATCAATTTATTGTTTTTTCTCATAGCTTTCTCACTAGTTTATCTTGTTTTGCAGGTTTTTCATCACATGGTTTTTATCTTCCACTCATTTAAAGGTAGATTTATTAATTTTAGATATGAATTTTTGTGTGTTCTATAAAGATAGATTTATCTAATATTCCACTCATTTTCTCTGTTTTTAAGCCATTTGAACGTTTTTGGAGATGAAGGTTTTCAGATCTGGATTTGGATATGCAGGTTTTTCAGAACTGGAAGACTTCCAAACGACTTCCAGGAAGTCTTCCATACGACTTCCAGGAAGTCTTCTGACAGAGTCTTATCCCATGTCTCCCTTTCATAATAGATATTAGCGTTTTGGTAAGTTCTTATGTTGATTTTTCTTCATTTGCTAACCTTATGTTGCATAAAATTCATATTTTTTTCCAGCTTAAAACTCTTCAAACCCACTATAATCTCTTTGACATGAAAACACTAAACTTTATATGAATATTTCATTTTTGTGTCATGTCTTTCTCATTAATCTATCTTTTTGTTGCAGGTTTTAATCAGATGGTTCTCATCTTCACTTGATAATGTACTTTGTGTGTTCTATATAAGTATGACTATCTAATTTTTCACTCATTTTCTCTATTTTAAGCCATTTGAACGTTTTTTTGATATGATATACAAGTTTTACAGATCTGGGTTTGATATACATGTTTTTCAGATCTGGATCAGACTTTGGAAGACCTATGGAAAGTCTTCTAAAATATAATGCGCAGAAAGTCTTTTGACGGGATCTTCTTCCATATCAAGTGGAGTTTAAGCATGTCTTTGTAGAGGAATGATCTATAATATTTTTGTTTGTGGTTTGTTTTGTGATTTGCATGTGTACTCCTTTAGTTGTGACTTTTTACGTAAATTTGAAAAGATATTAATGAAAAAGTTTGGTAAATATGTTCATTTTCCACGACATTATCTTGCCAAAATTACTTGACATAATTGAAGTTATTGATACAACTTCAATAGCCAAACACAATAACACAAAAAAATTAAACAAATTTATTACAACTAAGGGAGAAGAATTCTCAAGAAAACTTAGTCAAATTCACAAAAGATAAAACATTACATAAGTTCAAAGCTAGAACACTTCATTAGATACATAAGTAAAAATTATATCTTATGATCTCAGAAGACACATTAAACCATGTTACTTGATATTTTTGAAGTTACCTAACACTTTTAAAAATTATATAAACATATCTTAAAGTTACTGTACAAATTTACAAAAATTAACGTAGAAGACTTCCACGGAAGTCTTCTCAATTAGCTAGAAACTTTACTAAGCATGAATGTTGGTAACCTTATGAATACTAGAGATTTTTCCGCGCTTCGCGCGGATAATTGCTTTTATTATTTTTTGTTTTAATATTTAATAGTGTCATATTTAGTTTGAATAATAACTTGGATAAAAATAATTTATTTGCATTTCTATTTCATCCTCATCGTAAACAGTCCAATTTATCATTAAATAATCTGTTTTGCTTTTAGTTTATTATTAGGTGTTTTGTCCGCGATGCGGGCTTAAACATTTTCATAAGTTTTGAAAAGTTTTTTGTACACTATATTCATTATACTAAAATAAATTTTAATATTTTATTTTTAATTATATAATTAAAAAAATTATTTGATTAATATTTAATTATATAATTTATGTTTTAACTTTTTACTAAAATATTTTTTTAGATAACAATACAATATATATAGAAATTATCTTTTTAATTATATTTTTAGATTTTGGATAATTCAATATTCTATTTTTAATTATATAATTAAGAATTTTATTTGATTAATATTTAGTTATATAATTCATGTTTTTAACTTTTTATTAAAAGACTTTTTTCAGATAACAATACAATATATATAGAAATTATCTATTTTTTAAATTATATTTTCGGATTTGGGATAATTCGTACTATTATTAATGTTAATCAATTATCTAATCAAATTAATTAAAATTTCGTTTTTATTTTTTTAATTTAGTTATATATTTTATTCATTAAAGGTATAAATGATATTAACCACTCTAACTTTTAACGTGATAGCTCGATTCCAAAAATTTACTTCGCAAATAATTGTATAGATTAGAAGAGTTTAAAACGTGTGTGTGAGTAAGGGTCTGACTGGTTCAACCGCAGCGGTTGCGGTTGTGGTTGCGGGAGTTTGCGGATGCGGGTGGTTGCGGTTTCTAGCGGTTTTAAGAGATTTGTATGACTGGTTCTGCGGTTAGAAATTGGTGCGTTTGCGGGATACTTATGACTGGTTAACTACCAAATGCAGCAGCGGTTAAATAATAAATTAACAATATTTACATTTTATACAATTATAAAAATATCAAAAATAATAATATTATAATAAATATAAAAGTTATATTTAGAAAGTTATACTTTAAATTTTTTAAAAATTATAGAAAATAATTTTATTTTAAAGTTTTATAATATTAATTAAAATATAATAGATATATTTTAGCATTTTTATAATTCTAATTTAATTTTTTATTGAATATTTTTATTTTTGTATTTATATTATTTTAGAAAAAAAGAAATTTTTGTTATCCTCCCGCAACCGTCCGCAACCGCAAACGCTAGCTGGAACCAGCTTTTGAATTTATGAGGTTCCGAGCGATTTGGAACGGTTTGAAGCGGTTTGAGCGATTGTTGCAAAACGCCAACAACCGCTACCAACCGCAAAAACTGCGTTTGCGGGTGGTAGCGGGAAAACCAGTGATACCCTAACTATTGACATTGAAAGAAAATGACAAAGTTTAACTATACTGGCAGCCTTCATTTTTCGTGATTAATTAAATATCGAACAGTGAAATCAATTTCTCGAGAAAGAAGAAACATTTTTTTGTAATTTCAGTCACTAACTGAACGTGACTTTACATGGAGCCAGATAAATAGAATTTTTTAAAAGAAAAATTATTCTTCAAATTTAAAACATGGAGATTATACAATATGGAAATATTCATGTTCTTTTTTTTTTGGAACAGAACTGAAATCGAGACCAAGACCCCAATAGTTTATTCCAATCTGAAGAAAATAATTGTTTGTCTGCAACATAGACATCAAGTATCATAACTCTATGTACGGTTTAAATAATTGTATAGCCCCATGGAAAATATAATATATGGACGAACCTCTCCTAAGCCCGCCAAGGACACATTCTCCACTTACGTCGCCTTGTAAACCTGCTACTTTGCCTCCATGTCCATGGTAGAATATATGCATACATGTATTGAAATAGCTAGACTCTGACGTTGTAAAAAATGCATGAAATGGCTTCACGCTTATATATTTTTAAATCTGTTCTTTTGTGAAAGAGATCCTGTTGTACGAAACACTTAGTTTCAAGTATTTTTCATGTTTCTAATAATCTGCTAAAGCAAAGAGAAGATTATAAATTTAAAAGAGATGCATTTTAATTAGAGAAATTGATTAAAAGTGGACGAAGTTAACGTCTCTGTTTTCAAGAAATGCAAGACGAAAAACTTATATGCACACACAAACTATATTTTAGGTTGCTGACAAAAAAACACTATACTTTAGGTTTAGCAAATTTAGCCCAAAATTTAGCAAAAACCAAATTATGTGACATAATCGGCGATAATCTGTTAAACCGCACGAACCGGCGAATTCGATTCAAACTTGTCTGTTACAATCTGTATCATAACCAGCACAAATCAAAGCACTGATTGAGAACAGAAAGACATATAAACATTCAGATAATTAACTTGAGTAGCCAAAGAGTAAATAGCTAACCACCAGCAACACATATAGACTCAGTAGTAAGTGTTGTAGTAAGAGGAGGAGCAGCAGCAGCAGCTTGCTGGACCGGCGCAGCCACTGGTGCTGTAGCTGCAGTAGTTGGGTATGCCTGAAGTTTTTCAAATAAATAATTAGTCATTAGTTGATGAAATTAAACAACTCTTAATCAAACAAACTCTGGCTAGCTTAATAACTGTCGGTTACCTGATTAGGATGCGCGCAATAAGCAGTGTCTTCAGGCACTGGTGTTGGTGTTTGTGAAGCAGCATAGACAGCAGGCTAGCACATTTTGAGACACAAACAAATTGATCGTATGCTTGGAAACTTTCTCACAGTTCAAGCATTGTTCATCAAAACTTAAGTGTGATGAAGCTGCTTGTGTTCTTAACTTGGCGGCTTTTCCATTCATGACTCATCTCTTTACTAAACTATACACAAAAATTATTTCTACAATCAAGAACCATTTGAAGAGTTGATAAATTAAAAACAGTTTCGTTAATATATATATAATATATGTATGTACCTAGACTGATGTTTTAGATGGTTCTCATAAGCGCTGCAATTCTTCCATATTTGATGTGGCCTATTACTATAATGTTGTCAACCTATGCAGAAACAACATGAGAACGACGTAATCTCCTTTTTCCAAGTCCAATTCGTTTTCTGAAGTAGCTGAGAATGGATGAGTCACCTGTCGATATGATAGAACGAACATGTTGTTTATGAAGAGTATTTTTCATTCTCTTAGATAAGAGATGATGATATTTCCACAAGATAAAAACTTACCTCAGCTAGAAAGTATGATGTTTTCTCTGTTAGAATCGAAGGAGCAGCAGATTGTCGTGTTGTTCCTCGGTTACTAACTAAAAAACAATGTGAGTTTTGATGATGAGATTCGGATATGAAAACTATACATCAATTACTAACCTCGAGGCTTCAATGTCACTGAGGACGGCGGCTATTCTGAAATGACAGTTCTTCTCCCTTCGACCTTGAGCTTGAGTAGAATAAGCAATATGGTTAAAACAACAGAGAATACGAAAACTGAAGTGTATGTGTTTAAAGATACCATGGCCACAAGCCTCTGGAAGCTAAGTCTTATGTTGCTGTGATTCAATATCAGCCCGTTTAGAAGTGGCTTCTCTTCCGCTAGTTGAAGCTTTGCAAGGCTTTCTGAGCCGGATCTTCTCTTACACACACTTGCCACGTTGAATCCTTGTCTGCCTGTTTGCTTTCTGAAATTTTAACTCACATTACAATATTAGCCAGCATCATGATCATTGTCAGAAGATTACATGCGTCTCTGCCGCTAGTATCATGCGGCTTTAACATGTAAGAAAGTAACGAAATGACAAAGATGTAAAATTAACAACTGCGAGGAAAATCTAAACAACAATGCAATTATATCCCTTGTCATACCTGTTCATATCAAAAAAATGTATCAAACGGAAACAGAGCTCCGATTCAGCTAAGCCAGGGCCCATGGGGAGATGGTTTTACAGATTGAGCAACTCGAGCCTTCCCTGTGGATTTTGCCGATTAGGTCGTCATTGACTGATGAGATTTTCAGGTAAATTTTGGAGGTTTCGTGAGTTTTTGTGTGGAGTAGGGAATGGAATTAAGGGTTTATATAACCTCACAAACGAAAGGAACCCATACGATAACATGTCTTTTGATTGATTGAGTAAATAGGGGGTTTAATGTGAAAGAGTGGGTAGATCAAGCGTTACTAAAGACAAAACGTTGAAGGTATGAATCGTCGAAGGTTCTCTGAAGAAGAATTCACGCATTTAACCTTTGCTGTCGACGAATAGACTACACCAAAGGATGGGCCTGAGAGTTTATAATACAAAGTGGGCCAAATACGATTTGCTAATGGGGTAAATATTATGTACGTGAAGTTTTTAAATGAACTGAAATAGAAAGTGATATGGCAGATTAGAGTCTTCTGATTAGCTGATTTAATTGCTGACGTGGACAGCTTCTCTGATGCTCATATAACCCTTTTAGTATAGGTTAGATCACCAATTAAGTTATAAATTTCATTCAGTAGCCCCAATATTAACTAATATACATGAATTAACAAAAAAAAATTAAAAAGTCGTTATAGTTTTAGAAAAATGAAAATTTATTAAACATTGACGCAGACGACTTCCACAGAGGTCGTCTGATAGACTTCTAGGAAGCCGTCCATTTAGGTTAATTGATTTTTAACCTACACGACTTACATGGAAGTCGTCCATCTTTGTTTGTTAAAATAAATCGAGACGACTTCCATGTAAGCCGTCTAGGGAAAATGTGTTAGTTTTGCATTTGACCGGATTTTGTCAGAAATTTGACTTTTCCTGGACGACTTCCATGTAAGTCGTCCAGTAGAAAATTAAAAAAATCAATATTTTATTATACCTAGACAACTTCCATGTAAGTCGTCTCAGGTTAGTTTTGCAATTGAAAAATAAAACAAAAAAAAAATTTCTAGAAAACTTATACGAAAGTCGTCCGTCCGACGACTTACATGGAAGTCGTCCAAGATAAGCAAGGTTTGACCAGAATCTCGGAATAAAATCATGGACGACTTTCGTGGAAGTCGTCTGATGGACGACTTCCGTGTAAGTCGTCTAAACAAAAATAATTTTTATTGTTTTATTTTTCAATTGCAAAACTAACCTGAAACGACTTACATAGAAGTCGTCTAGGTATAACAAAATATTGTTTTTTATTTCTACTGGACGACTTACATGTAAGTCGTCCAGGAAAAGTCAAATTTTTTATACAATCCGGTCAAATGCAAAACTAACCCGTTTACCTTAGACAACTTACATGGAAGTCGTCTCGATTTTTGTTTTTAACAAACAAAGATGGACGACTTCCATGTAAGTCGTCTAGAAAAACACATTCAAAAGTCAATTGCAAAATTAACCTCTGCATTGGCCATAAGACTTCCATGTAAGTCGTCTACAGCCAGACGACTTCCGGATAAGTCGTCTGGACGAACAAATCTGGAAAAAAAAAATTTCATAGTTTCAACCAGTGAGATAACTTGTTTAGCACACAAAAGTCTTCTCCAAGCACCCATAATCTCAAACAAAGAGTCGTAAGCTTCAATGGCTCTATGAACCATAAAATTTTTAGAATCAAAATCTTGGGTTTTTTGGATTAATATGGAGAGAAAGTAAAGAGATGTTGTTTTTGGTTCGTAAGAATTGAGAAAGAAAAAGTGTAAATCGATTTTTAGGTGCATTAAGAGCTTCAAATTGGTTGTTCATAGTGGTTAGTGTATTAATGGCAATGACAATATTGTGAATACTTGAGGAAGATGAGGGTGATAGAGTAAAATATGCATTTTCAAAAAAAAAAAAGTGATGGCATTTTTGTGAATAATCTGAACTTTAGGGGTGAAATAGGCAAGTCAAAGTTCCAAAAAAATATGGGTTAGTTTTGTGTTTGACTTCAATTTTTGAGTCATATTTGCAAAAAGCCCTTTTTTAATGCAAATTACAAAATTAAAATATTAAGGTTTCAATACCTTTAAAATACAAATTTAGAAATTATCATATTTAAGTATTTTTCTATGTTATATAGTTTAATTTTAAAATATATTAGTATATAATATGAATGTCTAGTAAATGAGACTTCATATTCATACGATGTATGATCATTTGTATCTTGTTATTACCAAAAAAATTAAACCATTGATCACAAAATTTAAGTGTGAGACATTTAATGTTTTTAATAATTTATAGTCGTATTAAAAATTCAAAATATAACATATAAGAAAAAAAATATTTTTTATTATATAGTTAATGTGGTTGTTTAATATCTTCTAATAATATAAAATTAAACAAAAATAGCTAAGATACAAAAATGATTATCAAATATTTCTCATTCATAATCATTAATTATCATATATATGTTAATCTTATAAGGCAATTTCGTAAATTTTATTTAAGAAAAGTGCGAGAATATTCCTTTGTATAATATTTATCAATTTAATAGTTAGTTTAATAAAAAGTATAATATAAGTTAAGATGAACCAACCTATTTCTCTAAGAAATCTGAATTTAATTCTCATGGTGACACGTGGCTACAAAACAATGTTGTAATGTTTCTCGATTAATATATAAAGGATACTTCTCATAACAAACTTTTGTTGTGTATAATGTCATATTTATCCATGAACTAAACTAAACCAATCTTTTGTGAATCAATATTTACTCCACTTTATTTTTATCCTTTACCTTTTCAGTTATTTTAGAACTAAATTTTCTTACTTGTCATCTTCTAGGATAAGTCATTAGTTTAATTTATAATATTATTTAAAATTGTATTTTAATATATATTTTAAGATAAGTAATAAACATTAACCTATTCTACCGATATATATACTATTATTTTTAATATATCTTTAATATATACATTTATCATTATATTTGAATATTTAATTAACAAATATATATTAACAATTAATATTAACAATATATACCGATAATATCATAATTATGTTTATCTTGTATTTATTTTATGATTTTAATGATTAATATTATAGTCAGTTTCTCTTATTCTTATTGAAAATATTGATCCAAATACATATTATTACTATATTAAAATTAAGATTAAAGGTAAAGCATCATTGAAAATATGTCATAATATATAAATTATGTACTTATGTTAAATATTTTTCATATATTTAATATTAAACAATCATATTCCTAACCTAAAATAAATTACTTTGTATTTGTACATGACATAACATCTTTTTTTTTGACAGCAAGACATTCACACTCATATTGACTCTGTAAACCAAATCGGCAACTCTGCATCCATATGAACGACGAAAGATGGTTGTTTCCTAGCACTACGTGCCAAGCTATCCGTCCTTTGGTTTTCCGTTCGGGGAACATGGATGATGTCTGAGTTGAGGAAGCTTCTTCGTAAAAGCTTGATATCTTCCAGGTAGGTTTTAAATGCTGGCCATTCTTCTGGTTCTGAAACCATCTTCACCAATTGAGATCAATTCGTTGCAAATGTAACCTGAAACTGTGTTAGGTTCTTCATACATTCCATTGCCCAAATCAACGCCTCCACCTCAGAGTGAAGAGGTGATAGACACGCCCTTACATTCCTTGCTCCTAATAAACCATGAAAACCTGGTAAGGTACTATACCATCCTTGTCCCGAAAATAGTTCATTCTCTTTCCACGAACCATCTATAAAACACCATCATCCTGTAGTTACTAATGTAGGTATGGTCTGTACTTGCCTCTCCCTTCGTTGATCAGTGATAACATGTGCCTCAGCCCAAAGCGTCGATTCCAGTTCTGCTAATCTAAGTGTTTCCCTTGGATCAATATCCAGATTACTAAACACTTTATTGTTCCGACCTTTCCATATATACCATAATATCCATTCAAATTGGTGATCATCCATCTTTGGAGTAACTCGCCAAAAGAGATGATCCATGTTACCAAAAAATGAACAAGTAGGAAAAAAAATTAGAATTCGATGGTATTTTAGATAATGCCCACACTTGACGTGCTGGAGGACATTCAAAAAACATATGATTAATTGATTCCTCCGGGTCTCTGCATCGAGCACAACAAATATCCCCTTGTATTCCTCTCCCCCGCAATTTCTTCATTACCGCTATACAACCTGAAACGAGTTTCCATAAAAAGTGCTTTAACTTCGGCGGGCACCGCACTTCCCAGGAGAAAGTTTTTAACGGATCCACTGTGGGTCCATAAAAATCTGGTGGTTTTTCCTTATCAGGATAGATCTGTTCTACCTGATACCCTGATTTGACCGAATTTTTCTCATTATTAGTGAAATGCTATCCATTCCTATCATCCATCCGATGTCTACTTAATGGAATACTTTCAATAATTTGTGCATCATGAAGATCCACCAAATTTCGGGATTCTAAATTAATGAGGGAATCCACTGTGAGATCCGGGTAACTGTTTTGAAGATTTTTGTTTGCTGGTCTCGGGCGAGTGGCTGGGATCCAAGGATCATTCCATACTGAAATAGATGAACCTGTTCTCACCCTTTTAATTAGTCCTTTACAAACCAGAGATCTAGCAGAGATCATACTTCTCCAGCCATATGACGGGAGTAGGATCGGATCGGTTCAAGGGGTGAAGCATTCCTATAGTACCGTCCTTTAAAGACTCTAGAGAAGAGAGTGTTTGGTTTCTCAATCAGCCTCCACAGTTGCTTTCCAAGCATCGTCGTGTTAAAATCCATAAGATCCTTAAAACCTAATCCACCATTATCTTTAGGGAGGCATAACTTATCCCTTGTTTTCTAATGCATGCCTTTTGTGCTCCCTCCTGGACTCCACCAAAATTGAGCTACTGCACTCGTTAATTTTTTAACTGTAGCTTTTGGTAATCGATAAACAAACATGGCATGATTTGGCAGAGTCGTAACCACCGACTTAATAATCACCTCCTTCCCACCTTTAGTAAAATATCTAATAGTCCATCCATTTACCCTTTATTCAAACGTTCTTGAACAAATCCGAACACTTGGACTTTAGATCCCCCAAGGCTTTCGGGTAACCCTAGATAAGATCCCATTCTTCCTAAATTCTGAATACCCATGATATCTCTCAACTCTTGTCGACTGGACTCTTCAATCTTGTGTCCAATTTGAATTGAAGATTTCTGAAAATTAATTTGTTGCCCGGAAACAGCCTCGTACTCTTTTAAAATCCTGAGAATAGTTTTACATTCTTCTCTGTTTGCCTTACAAAAGAAAAAGCTATCGTCGGCAAATAACAAATGAGATATTGCCGGACAAGCTCTCGCTACCTTCATACCAGTTAATTGTTTTACCCTCTCCGCCTTCTTGATATTCACAATTAAAGCCTCAGTACACATAATAAATAAATACGGAGACAAAGGATCCCCTTGACGTAGACCTCGCTGGGGAATTATAAGTCCTCGCGGCTGGCCATTGAGGAGGATCCTATATTGAACCGAAGAGATACATTCTACTATTAGAGTGATCCAGCGAGGATCAAACCCCATTTTGTTAAGAAGGGCTTCAATAAAACGCCACTCTATCCTATCATACGTCTTGCTCATATCCGTTTTAATGGCCATAAATTTATTTTGACATGACTTATTTGTTCTCAGACCAGGAAACATTTCTTGCGCTATAACAATATTATCCGATATTAACCTTCCTGCCATAAAAGCCGATTGTGTCTCCGAGATTAATCGGGGGAGGCAAATTTTCAGTCGTTGACATAGAACTTTCGATATAATCTTGTAACCTACATTGCATAGACTTATCGGCCATAGTTCCATCATCCTTGTAGGTCTCTCTACTTTTGAAATCATGCAAATATTAGTAATATTTAATCGTAGATCCAAGTTGCCTGTAACCAAGTAATTATTCACCATCTCAACCAAGTCTTTCTTAACAATATGCCAGGAGTGCTGAAAACATAGGGCTGTCATTCCATCCGGGCCTGGCGCTTTCTCTGGATGCATCATGAATAAAGCCTGGCGAACCTCTTCCTCTGTTGCTGTTCTCAATAGTATCTGATTCATTTGAGGGGAAATAGACGGTACTATCTCATTCAGAAAATTATCAAAGTCCGTTGGGTTTGTAGTACTAAAAAGACCTTCAAAATAATCCACCGCCACCTTCTCAATTCCATTTTCCTCTGTAATCCAATTACCTTTATCATCATGGAATCCGACTATTTTATTACGGACCATACGCTGCTTTGTCAGAGCATGGTAAAATTTGGTATTGAGATCTCCAGATGAATGCCACATATTCTGGCTTTTCTGATGCAAATATTCCTCTTCATCCTTATACGCCTCTTGTAACTTTCTGGATACCTCAAGGATGTCCTCTTGTGATCTACTATTATCTGACTGGATCTCCTCAAGTGCATGTTGAAGATCTTTAATTTTATCCTTTCTGTATGGTTGATTATCCTTTCACCATGACGAAATTTCATGACGACAATTACTAATTTTTGTAACAACATCCTTCAGTTGTCCTTCATGATTTTCTGTCCATCCTGCCGCAATTGATTCCATAAGCCCCTCTTGGCCAATCCATCTCTTATCAAACCTGAACTGACCCATTTTTTTCCTTAATATCTCATCCTCCAAAAAAGCTATCACAGGGCGATGATCAGAGCCCACCATCCTCAAATATTCTGTGTAAGAACATGGGAACAGTGTATGCCACTCCTCATTTGCCAAGGCCCTATCCAATCTACATCTGATCGTCATTGCTCCTTTTCCTTTACCTCTCTTTGCTTGCCATGACCATTTATTACCGTGAGCCAGAAATTCTAGTAGACCACTATTCCTTATCATATTGTTAAAGGGTATGGATGAGGTGGAACTTCTCAGGGATCCCCCATCCTTTTCATGATTTCCAGTAATCTCGTTTAGATCTCTAATAATAAACCATGGTTCAGAGCGTGATAATCCATACCGAGTTAGTCTCTCCCATACCTGTTGTCGTAACTTTCGCACCGGGTCCCCCATAAACAAAAATAAGAAAAACTTGTTTTCTTTTGACCACCGCCTCGATATCTATCATTCTGTTGCTAGAAAATAAGATTTGAACTTGATACTCTTTATTGTAACAAAGAGCCAAACCACCACTTCTCTCGTTTGGATCCACAGTAACCAAACTCTCGTATCCAAAATTGCAAATGATGCTAACATCATTTGACATAACATCAAAATTGCAAATGATGCTAATAATTATTTTATCCGTAATATCAGAAATGTTATCAAACTAATATATTTATAACCAAAATAGAAAATATTTATAAGCTACAAATTGAAATTTAACTAAAAATATTTTAAAATATATGGAAGCATGAACATCTTGATTAAAACATAAAATAACACTAAAATTTTGACAAATGATAAACATAATATAAATATAATATAAGAGAATACAAAGATAATATTTAGTAGTTTATTATTTTTTGTGTTTTGTCTTACTATTTTTAAAATCTAAATTATAAGAACATATAATGTTTGTTTGCTATTATTATTTTATTTCTGTTTTATGAGTTGTGATTGTTTATAATACTTAATGCCATTGGATTTCTTTCCAGTCCACAAATACAATGAGTGCTTAATTTTTAAATTCAAGTTTCCTAATTTGGGTATTTATTTATAATTTTTTTTGATCCAAATTCTATCCTATAAATAAAACTATGAAACAAAAAAAAAATTAATACATTGATTACCAATATGAATATTGAAATTTTTTTAATTTTCTAATTTCAATTTAAATTTGCATATGATTTAATTATTATTTTTTACAAAGAAAAAAAATCTTATAAGTAAAATTGTTAGGTACATATATATATATATATATATATATATATATATATCAGTCTACACATGGTACGGACCATCAACTAGTTAAATATGAATATACATAATCGTGTTTATGTAAGCCATAACGATAAATTGGTATGATTTTTTTTTAATTTATAAGAATAGTTTAATTTCCGGTTAAAATTGAAAATTATAAAATTAAAATATAAATGGCAATCCTCTTAAATAGTTAATTTCTTAACTTTTTTCACGAAAAAGCCTCAAGAGAGAAAAATGACCAAAAAAAGATTTCATTAAAGTGGCAATAGACTTTTATTTTCCTTGATTTATAGATATACATATATAAATAAATAAATAACAAAAAGTTGAGAAAATAAATACAAATAAAAAATATAGTTTCGAATTACATGTTTTCAAATTCAAAATTTTATAATTTTTATAGTTTTCTTCAATTTTTGTTTTTGAAAGTCAAAAAATCTTTTTGAAACTATTTTAAAAATTTTATTCGAAAAGTTTATATATTTAATTTTTATTTCTTAAAATTTTAAACCCAACCCTCAAAACCCCACCCAACTCTAAACCTAAGTTTAGACTTTTTTTATTATTAATTCTAAGGATATGAATGTATATTTACCCTTTTGTGTAGATCAATGTTTTTGGGGTTTTTTGTGAAAATTGATTAAAAGGACTATCCTACGAAATTTATAAACTTGATGTAATATATGGTTTTAAGTTCCCTTGGATGATGGATCATTTGACACAGTCAAAGTTCAGACGTTCCTATTTGGTGTAAACTTGTTACGTTAAACCAAATGCGAGCTTGTGCTCATTTACATAAAATGTTTGATGGACCAGTTGAGTCTATATATCATTTTCTTTCTGATGTCTCTCATCCTTAAAATTTTAGGCTTTATCAGACTATGGGTCCGACATGTGACCAATAAACGACGAAGAATAATGCATTGCCTAACATTCCTAAAAAAATGTTACCATTCATCATTTTTTTCTTTTCATTCCTTACCATTTCTTTTTTTTGTAGAAAAATAAAGAACAAAGTTATTCTTTGTTAGATATGGCATGGAACAACTATTTCTTTTCATTCCTACAATTTTATTCCTCTACGTTCTTTTTCTATTTGTTCCTCTTGTTTTCAGAATGGTCACCAGTCGGATCCTATATGTTTATTCTGGGTCATTTCCTAAATACATTTATTTACCAAAACATAAATTTTCTGTTTTGGAGGAGGAAGAAAATGGTTCTGCTGGAACCAGAATTCGACACTTTCCCATAAATCATTTGATACATTTGGAAAGCAAATAATGATTTTTTTAATGGTAAAAACACTTCTCTCATCAACACTAATTTGCGATTTGCTTCTCTGAAAACATAATGTTGGAGAAAGGCGAATCTTAAAGAGGAAGAGGAAAAGGATCCCAATGAGTCTCAAAACCGACTTATTGAGGCAGGCTCCCCCTTTACCCCAAATTTCGACTTGTCAAATTAATGCCTCATGGATTGATAAAATTCCGGTTAGTGGCTTATGATAGAGTCTTAAGAACCAAGTAGTGTTGATTTATTCGGTAGAAGCCTCTCAGCGTTACATACTAAGATGGAAGGATTACTGTATGCAGCAACATGTGTGAGAAATATGCAAATCCCCATGATTCGTATTGAGACTGACTGTTCATATTTAGTGGATATGACTACAAACCCTGTTTACTGGCCGATCTTCACTTCTGAGATAGATGTGTTTCGCCTTTTCCAAAAAGATTTGGGAGTGTGAACTTAATTCATATCCACATGTACGTATGTGCAAATTTATTAGCAAAGTAGGCTAGGAACATAGGCACTATATTTCCCATGTAAACTAAAGTCGGTCAGATTGAATTGTTTGAGATAAAAATTTCTCCTCCGATAAAAAATTGGTTTAATCGTATAGGCGTTGACAAAGAAAGTGTTTGATAGACTTTCCAAAACCCTTTTTTTTAACACAGAATTTCATTTATTTGAAGAGGTCCAACATAGTGCATTATAACAAAACAAATTTTGGGCAGAACATTCGAAACAAATGTAACAACAAAAGCGTTAAAAATAGTAAAAAATATCAATAAGTACCATCAAATTATCGTATAGAGCACTCCAAAAGAGACAAAGCGGATCTTACGGAGAGCGAGCAGAGGCATGAAGGGGATGAAGGCCCATTAAACATGCAAGTAGAAGCTCATAGGAGGGTCATAACCTTGAGGGTGATGACATGATTTAACCAAATCAGACCACCGCAGGCTAGTAAACGTGCGGAGCATCACAACATTAATGATTTCCAACTACATCAACTGCCAATCGTTTTCTCATGAAACCTCATAGGAGGCTGAAGACCAAAATCTTAATCTGAGCTTAAGGCTAAATGAAAATCCATGAGTGATAAATTAGAGAACTGCAAGATCTACTTTTATCCACAGTAGCGGCTTTAGAAGAACGCAGCATGATCCAAAGTCCAACTCCCAGTGATGAATCCTCACTCACTCAGACCAGTAACAACCTAATATACACTTGAGGCATTGATGTCTCCAATAACAAGATCACACCATCGACCTTCTGATCCGGTACCCGATCGTTGGCCTTCCAATCCGAAAAAAGCCAAAATTCTGTTACAAAAAAATCATTCCAAAATCCATTGAAGCGCCTTTTAACACCAGATAACGAGAAACATAAACATAAACCGCCACAATCATAAACCCGAAGAAGAGCCCATACCTGCAAACCACCACCAGCAATGAGACAAGTTGAATACCAACGAGATCTGCTACCACCCTCGAGTGAAATGGAAACCTTTTTTGGTAACCCAACAAAGCCTACGACGAAACATCACTCCAAAGGCTATTGCCGGCAACAGATTGACACACCGAAGAGCCACAACCACCGAAAAGATTAAGCTTTTGATATGAATAAGATTGTGCGAAAAAGAACCGTATGAACAAAGGAGGAGCCAAGGAGCTCTTTCCGGCGCCGACAAGAAGCCTAGCTACTGGAGAGGTAAGACGAAAAGCTTGATAGCTGAGAAAAGACTTGAAAGAAAACTAGGTTTTGGTATTCTGATTAAAAGTGGTTTCTTTTGTGGAGACACCATCTCGTCCTAATTTTCCCAGCTTATTTTTTTCTGTAAATTTTCTTTATATAAAGAGATAAAAATTTCAATTAGGTTAAATATTTTCTCTTAAGAAAATTTTTTGGAAGTCTTCTAACAAAAGTAAACTTCCAATAACCCATCTACGCTGTAGATGTTTTATCACTTTTGTTATTAGGATTTTTATAGTAATGCTTTACATAAGTTTTTGCTGTGGAAGCACTATAGTCTACTGGTTAAGGTTTAAAGCTTTCTACACCCATATCTGGAGTTATATTCCCAGAATATGCAATTGCTTGCAAATTATATGATGCGAAGCTTATTCGAAGTTTCAAAGTACTATAGACAGAGCCGTTCGTTGTGGTCGTCTGCTGCAGAGAGAGTTATCCATTGAAAATGTCGTACATGCATAACCGTCCGTCGATCCAAATGTTTTGGGGTG
Source organism: Brassica napus (assembly GCF_020379485.1). Classification (NCBI taxonomy): domain Eukaryota; kingdom Viridiplantae; phylum Streptophyta; class Magnoliopsida; order Brassicales; family Brassicaceae; genus Brassica; species Brassica napus. The sequence goes on from NC_063438.1 coordinate 10,186,408, forward strand.
AGCTTCATTGTGGAACCTTTATCCGTGTAATTGTTCATCAATATCGCATATGTTACAGGTAGTTGATATATATAATAGATTTAGAAATTATACGATGATGTAATGGGTTATCCAGTGTTAAAAAAAAGTTTTAGCTGAGATATTTAAGTCACTAACATTTATTTAAAGAAAAAGTCTCCAATATTCTAGTTATCCTTTTATTATTTGGAAAATCATAAATACAAAAGTTTAGGCTTTGAATGTTTTATGGATTTTGAAAGTTTTTAGAAAGAGAAAAAGTGATTAATAAAATAATTTATTTTAACTAAACACTATTGTTGGTTTTAAAGTTTTTAAAGTCTAATTCCCATTCATAAATAAAGTTACGAAATAAAAAAAATTGTAAGACACATTTTAATAAGCTAGAAACATATAACACAAAGTCTCAAGTGAAATATGTAATATATTATGATGCACCTTGCACCAAATCTCATGTTAAGGCTTGCTCAACATGTCTTCAAAGTTTTGAATAAATACAACTAAAATAGTCCATATATAGTATTGTAAATATGCTTAGAGTCGCTTTTCGGACACAAACAAAACGTTCTATAACAGAACAAAAGTGTTATAAAATGTATACACGAATAATAAAATATTTAGCTAGTTTGTAACTTTCCTTGTACATATTTTTACTAGCACTTTAAAAAAAAGTGCTAGTAACAACTTGATTTTGGTGTTGATATGTAGTTTGAAACAAACCGATAAAAGACTGACCAAATCTTTAACATATTCTATTAGGTTTGCACATTCAGGATTTGCGACGGTTCAATTTTTTTTTTCCGGTTTTTGATTCTTTTGGATATATAGATATAGATATTTGTGGCTTTCAGGTAAGTTCTTTAGGTTTTTGGTTTAGTTTGGAAAACAAAGATAAGGAATTGGCTAACATCCAAGAAAATTGATCCAATTCACTTTTTCGAATAATATGGGTAAAAAATATAGTTCAAGTTGTTCGGATAAAATACTAGATAATATGGATAAAATATTGATTAATTCAGATAATTTATTTTGGATAAAAATATTCAAACAATTCGATTTTTTAGATAATTTATTTTTTAACAACAACTTTTATTTATATAAAATGTAACATTAGATAGTAAAAAATCACCAAATGCAAATATAAAATTAAATGAGAGCAATACAACACTTAAAATAAAAGTTGAGGAAGCTGTCTTCAGAACCATCTTGTTTGATAATAGAATAATAATTCAATTTTCCTTGATGTGATCTCTATGTTTAGACATCAAAAATGCAATGAGATTCCAGAATTTTCTTCTCGTTTTTCTTTGTTGTATAACTTTGTAAACTTCAAATTTAGATCTATAGATGTCCATTGGTAAATGATTCAATATAATGATTCTATCAAATGAAATAAGAACCAGAACTGCCAATCTTCAGCGATTTTAAAAACATCGCTATACAACTAAAATTTTGCTTTTCCAGTTTAGATTATTGCATGTACAGTAAATAACCAAACAAGGTGTCGAATTGCAATCTATGTAAATGTCAATTGCCTTTGTGGTTGCATCATCATGGAGAAATCCCATTTTCAATTTTGAACTCTCGATTGAGTAAAATCAAAAGAAGCCAATGGGATTGTCCATCAACTTCTAAATCCCTGACTCCAGTACACTCTTTTCATGGCAGCTTCCAGGGAATTTGTTTACAAATTAACACAAATAGGTTGACTGATATGTCGTCAATCATGGCCAGGAAGTACACGCTGGAGATTGCAACAACAAATTGAGAGAAATACTTAACAATCTATTCGCTGTGAGTAAATCTGAATTTCTTCTCCATTAGAGAGAAGAACAGAACATATAAAAATTGCTTTGAAAAATGCTTTTGATTTCCATCACGGAGAGTGTATATGTGAGACGCCAAAGTATTGTGAAAAAAGACGGTAAACACAAATGGACTCACTGTAAATACTCTCCAATGCAAAATAGAATTGTGGAAAATGAACTTTTTTTTGGATCCACCTGTTTCGATTTTGAAAGCTATGAATAGAAAGGAGAGATTAGACATATAAATCATATATTCAACATTGGAATCACAATCTGCAGGTGAGAAATTGCAGAAAAAGTGATAGTCAAGGCAATCGCCTTAACGATCTTGGAACCGCCTTTCCCTTGCAATATGTTTTTTTAGATAATTTAGTTTATAAATAATAAATATGGTATTTGATTATCTTAAAACTAAATATAATTATTAATACTATTAATATTTATAGTTCTATAAGTTATATTTTGAGTATTTGGATACTCATTCGATTTTGACTTCGGTTTTAGTTTTTCCTGGATAGAGAAACATAAACTGTTCGAGTGTTTGCTTTCAAATTCGATTTTTTTGAGTGTTTGCTTTCAAATTCGGTTTTGGTTTTGATTTTTCATTTCTGCTCCGTTTGTTTCGTCCATCTTTGGATAAAACATCCATGCCTATAGTATATAATGCATTTTGGTCCCAAATAGTCCAATGATATTTAGATAACTAAAATTTTTAATAACTAATGATTAGATGGAGAAAAACGCATCAACCTAGTCAGAAATTAAAGCAAAACATAAGTTACTCTATTAATAAAACAACTAGACTTTGATCCGCACATCCGTGCGGGTAATATTTCATTTTTATAACTTTTGGGCTAAAAATTTTATGATTTTAATTTTTTTATTACTAAACTAATAAATTATTTTATATAAAAAGCTGAAAATTTTGATGAGATTATTTATAAGTTTTTCAACATATTTTGTCATAATTAAAAATAAATATAATTAAAAATAAATATTATTTTTAATTAAAATTGATTTTTTAGTATCTTAAATAAATTAAAAAAATTAAAGTTTTCGAATAGCATATTTTGTAAATATCACTTAAAGTAAATGTTAGCTATATTATATTATATTTGGTATATAATCATTTTTAGATAATATATTGCTTTAATTTTAAAAATAAATAAATAGATAATATATAGTTGTAGATATAAAAGTTTAACATATATTAAGAATTTGATTTTATATAAAAATATTTAATAATTTACAAATTTTACTCCTTTTAAATGGTGAATAATATTTAAACTTTTTAAATGGTGAATACTATTTTATTTATTTATTTAAATGAAAATATTTTTAAAAATTAATTTACCAGTTTAATATCATTTCATTTTTAATTCATATATTATGTATATTTTAATATAAATAGACAATAATTATAAAATTTATAAAAATTTAGCATATAATTTTATTTTATTTTGTTTTATGATAAATTTTTATTTAAAAGTAATTATAATAATATTTTATTACTAATTACGAAATTATTCAATTTATTAATTTAAAAAATATTCCCTAAAATTAATCCATATTGCTTACTCAAAGCGAAATCTACAAATGTTCGTATTGAAGAAATGTGCAGCTCACTTTTAGATTCCTTACCTTAAAGACCATTTTGTACTTTAGAAACAAAATATTGAACAACGACCAGCTACGTGGCAACAAGCCATCCAAAGGCCAAATAATGGGCAGTTTCGTAGTTATCATTTATCACTTTGCCGTTAGGCACCGTTGCTGGGAATGAAACACATTCAAGACACTTGTCTGAATATGAACATCATTATTTGCTTACCAAAACAAAAGGAGACTAGGAAAAAAAAATTGTGCTATAAAATGGAGATGAACCCGATAGGATTTCGCCACCATCTTTTGCAGCCGCATAATTTATATCTCCCAATCTGTAACTCAACATTGTTCTCATGGCTGATTTAAACTTACGGCAGTTTCCCCCTCCTCCTTACGCAACGAGTACGACGCAGACCTTGTTCAACCCCCAAGAGGACTTACCGGGACCGAGATGTGGTCATACACTCACGGCAGTTTATCACCGCCTAATCCTCTTCGGCGGGGTTACTTTAGTCCCGAGCGGTGGATCCGATAACAGTACGTCTTTCATTGACTCCCTAATCCTACGTTTTCAAAATTGTTAGGGTTTTGGATTTCGTAACGTTTCTGGGACGTGGCTGTTTTTTTTGTTCCAGGTTTACAATGTTTAACCAATTCAGTATACTGTCTCAATTCCTTAACCAAGAAGTGGACAAGGTAACTGAGAACATTGATGTATCTCTCGTTTTCAGATGTTAATTAGCTTGTTTTGCTTAAGGTTTTTTGTTGTTGTAGATCTATAAATCATTTGATTAATGGTGTGTAATGATCCTTGATTGTTCAGGGTTTATCCAGAAGGTGAGCCTCCATCTCCTAGGACTAATCATGCAGCCGTCTCATGTGGCGATGGGGTCATTATTCAGGTGATATTGAAATGATCGTTTAAAGATTTTCCTTGGTTAGGTTTTGATTGTGTTATCTAGAGTCTAGACCCTCTATATGTATCTGACTGACACATGAGGATCGGATACTGTTTTCGTTGGCAGGGTGGAATTGGTCCATCAGGCATTTGTAACGGAGATCTCCACGTCCTTGACATGAGTAGTGATACGTTCAAATGGAAAAAGTATGGTGTCATTTATGGATTTCTGTGAGATTATATATATATACACGTTACCTTTTATCAATGAAATGTCTTCGCATTTAATTTATATTGTTCAGAGTGGTGGTTCAAAAGGGTATGGCTCCATGTCCTCGCTATGGCCATGTAATGGGTTTAGCTGGGGAAAAGCTTGTTATATTCGGTGGAATCAACGGTACAAAATATCTATATATTCGTTCCACTTTGGTTTGACATTGGTATACGTAGGACAAGCATGAGTAACAAATCATTAACATACCAATTAGTGTAGTTTTCAATCGCATTTGTTAGCATTGCTCTATATATATGTCTCCCTCTTAGAGAGAAAATTTCTCAAACAAATGTATAACATACCAATTAGTGGAGGTTTTAAATCGGATTTGTTAGCAATTACTCTATAAATTAAACCTTTCATAACAACAATATTGCATTTGTTTATGATTATTCTTTTTTTTGTGTGGGTGAAAAGTTTCTAAACGTTGATATTTAACACAAGTTTGTTTGTTTATGTCTTATGAAGAAGGAAATTTGGTTCTCGCCGATACATGGGCATTGAATACGACTAGGCACCCAAATGTGTGGGAAATATTGTACCCATATGGGGACCTGCCTTGTGGAAGAGTGTTAGTAAATTTGGTTGATTTAACTGAATAAACTGATGTCAATCATTTTTGTTTGCGTTAACTCTTCTTCCTTGTTTCATATTTTTATTAAGGTATGCTTCTGCTAGTAGTACTCGAGATCATCGTTATTTTATGCTCAACGGGGGAAGGGACCAACATGGGATGGTATATTTTCTTCTCCTGTGTAAAGATTAAAAAAAAAGTCCAAAACGTCAAGCGCTATAACTTTTCTTGTAAATTTATTCTTCTTTCGAGTTTTTCTCTATGCATCATGGCATATATATTTACCCTAATGTTTGCCTTTGCAGCCACTGGGAGATACTTACAAGCTGGAACCATTTAGCAGTAGTGGTTTTTGGGTGTGGACTCGTAGTCCACACTTAGATCTTTCCAAGAGATACCAACATGCAGCGGTCAGAACCAGAATCTTACCACACCACTTGCAATACACACACACATATACACTAACTGCGTTTACAAAATGAATTAAAAGGGGAAAGTATCTTAAGCGTAAAAGAATTATCTCTACTCTTAAAAAGAGATGACTGTTATTGCCTATTGACATGAAATGAGATGCATGTAGAAAAATATTACTAACATAATCGTCGTCTCTTTTTTAACAGGTTTTTGTAAATCTGCGATTGCATGTCTTTGGGGGTGCGCTGAGTAATACTCACCTAGTCGATGCTGAAGAAGCTGTTTCAGGTAATATCTAACTAGTTTTTATATTTCATGTGACGTTTTGCTTTTGTGTATTTGTTTCCCAATTTGTTTTTGGAGCTTTAACCAATGGTTAAGTGTTGAGTTCTCCTTCATTTATGGAATGCAAAAAAGTATGGATGATACTTTCTTTGTTTCTTTGTAGTGCTTGATACTTCTACTGGTGTATGGGTTGATACTTCTAATGAAGTTATGCGACGTAGTCTCCATGCTGCTGCATCGATTGGCAGCCGCATATATGTGTATGGTGGGATTAGAGAAGGTAATTATTTTGACCTTTTTCGCATATACCTAAGCATTGGTAATTTTGCAGCTTTCATTTTCTTTACCATTTTTTTGTGTAGGTGTATTACTCGACGATTTACTAATCTCTGGAGAACTTTTAAGTTCTGGACCAACAGTCCCATCCTTTTTGTGGAGGTCATATATCTGAACTTCTTACACCCTTTTAGTCTATGCATAATTTGACTTTAAAAATCCCTCTTTTTTTGTTTATTGGGTAGATCTCAAAACACTCCAAGGCCGCCTGCGAGTGACATGAACGATGGTTATAAGCCAAATTTCTCCAGAGAGAAGTTACATGACTTGGTTAACAAGGTATGAAAAAAAAACATATTCTCTACATCTTCACATACTTCATGCACTTACTTGGTTGATGTGACTGATGTCTAGGTCATCTCAACCTTGTTAAGACCTCAAACTTGGGAACCTCCTGTCGATAGAAAGTTCTTTTTGAGCTTCCCTGAATTGGCTGAACTGTGCTTCGCTGCGAAGCAAATCATCGAGCAAGAGCCAACAGTGTTGCAACTATATGCTCCAATAAAAGTCTTTGGAGATCTCCATGGTCAATTCGGTGATCTGATGCGGCTATTTTACGAGTATGGATATCCTTCAAGGCAAGGAGATATCGCGTAAGTTCAATACCAAAGATGTTCTTCTAAGTCATTATGACAGAGTTTTGCTCATGAATAGTCACTGAACAATTGTTTATAATATATATATAATGTGCCTTCAGGTATATTGATTATTTATTTTTGGGAGATTATGTTGACCGAGGAAAACACAGCTTAGAGACCATAATATTGCTGCTTGCTTTGAAGGCGAGAGATAGTCTATATACATCATCTATATTGATATTGATAAATAGCATTTTATTATTATTGTTTTTATCTTCAAAGATGCGTATATGTGTCTTTTGTGCAGGTTGAATATCCGAAGAACATCCATTTGATCCGTGGAAATCATGAGGCTGAAGCGACGAATACAGTGTATGGCTTCCTAGATGAATGCATAGAAAGAATAGTACGTGTCTGTCAATCTGTTCACAGAATATATATTTTCTACTTGTTCTTGGCTAATGAAGTAATGATAATCTTTTTCTCTGTAAACCACCAGGAGTGTAACGATGGGAATCGTGCATTTAAATTGATTAATGATTTTTTCAGTCATCTTCCCCTTGCTGCCCTAATCGAGAAGAAAATTTTCTGTGTACACGGTGGGATTGGTTCCTCAGTATTCACAATGGAACAGATTACAAATATCAAGAGGCCCGTTGATATGGATTGCGAATATAATTACAAAGTTGTCAAAGACTTATTATGGTAAAATAAAATAACATCCACTTTTCTACTAATTCTTACTTATTTTCCAAGCTTCTGTCTTCTACATATAAACAGGTCTGATCCTACAGCGCATGATAGCATTTTGGGCATAGGAGTAAATGAAAGAGGGTCCCATATTGTCTCTTTTGGGGTAAAAATTCTTTCTTTTCTTTAGATAACATTTCAAGCTCTCGGTCACTACTAAGGCATGGTGTCTTGTATATATATATATATATGCAGCCTGATAGGGTCAATGCATTTTGTGAGAGGAATGATATAGATATGATTATAAGAGGGCACGAGTGTGTACTTGATGGTTTCGAAAGATTTGCACAAGGAAAACTCATTACTGTTTTTTCTGCTACAAACTACTGCGGTAAGTATTTTTGGTTTTATATATTGAAAACAATACAAACATCCTTTTGAAAATGTATTAGTCTCTCTTTGCACTAGGGTAAGAAAAATAAAAATATATATATATATATTTTGGTATTGTGGTAAAATATATATATTTTGGTATTGTGGTAAACAGGAAAGTTCAAAAATGCTGGAGCAATATTAGTTATCGGTAGAAATCTAGACGTTGTTCCTAAGTTGATTCATCCTCTTCCACCTCCCATCTCACCTTCAGAAAACGTTCCGGACAAAGCATGGATTGAGGTAAGACCTTCTGGACCAGTATTATATAGATCATATGATCAAACATGTTTCGGTTGTTGTTTAGATTTATTTTTCTTTCTGCTCCCAGTTATCTCTGTATATCTTCACAAATTTAAAAGTTTGGTATAAAATTTAACATTTTTACCAAAAAAAAACATGTTTCTGTTGCTGAGTTTAAATATTGTTTTATAGGTGGACAGAGAGAGGCCGCCTACTCCAATTCGCGGGCAACGAAAGCCTGACTTTGAGCAAGGCTCAACTTCATAAAGAAGAGATTTTTTATTGGGAAGTTGCGGTTGAAGAGGTGAAAGCGTTCGTCTGCATGTCACAATAGTGTGGAAGAAACTTATGATTATCATTTATCTAGTCCCTAGCTTTTGTTTTCTTATAACTTTTAAAGAACTTGTTTTACAACTTTATTTGGTATTTGATGGGAGACTCAAGTTTCAAAGTGGATAATTTCTTGACCATTTTAAGAATAATTTTCATAATATGCAAATCTCCTAAATAGATTCCCTAGCTTTTGTTTTCTTATAACTTTTAAAGAACTTGTTTTACAACTTTATTTGGTATTTGATGGGAGACTCAAGTTTCAAAGTGGATATTTTCTTGACCATTTTAAGAATAATTTTCATAATATGCAAATCTCCTAAATAGATTTTTATTTTTTTTTATTTAAAAATAGCACACATATGGCAAAGTGAGCAAAATAGGTTTTACTAAAAGGTTAAGCGACAATTATATCTTCATTCATAAATATATACTGAGTGTTCTACCCGCATATGCGGGCATAGTGTTCTTATAAATATTTATATATTTATAACTATTAAATCAAAACTAACATAATAAATTATTAATTATGTTTTTAAAAAAGATAAATCAAACACTAAAATTTATATTTTATAATAGAAATAAATATTTTCAGATAAAAACACAACATATTTAGGAATTATCTTATGTTTTAAAAATATATTTTATTTTTGAAAATTTTATTATATTTACTTATAGTCAATTATCTAATATAACATATAAATAAAATATTATTAATATATATTCATTAGTTTTTATCAAAATATATAAATGGTTATTGGTGTGTTAAATTTTAAGAACATTCGCATATTAGAATTATTTTAGAAAATCATTAGCATTTAATTATAATTTTTTTTATATCTAACTATAAATTTTATAATAAAATATTATTTTCAGATAACAACATAATATATCTAAGAATTATCTTATGTTTTAAAACATGTTTTTACTTTTTAATCAGATAGATTTGAAATTCTTTTTTATTTTTTGATTAATTTAGATAATTTATTCATTAAGGGTATAAATGATATTAACCGCTCTAACTTTTAACGTGAGACTAGGTGTTCTACCCGCATATACGGGCATAGTATTCTTATAAATATTTATATATTTATAACTATTAAATCAAAACTAACATAATAAATTATTAATTATGTTTTTAAAAAGATAAATCAAACACTAAAATATATATTTTATAATAGAAATAAATATTTTCAGATAAAAACACAACATATTTAGGAATTATCTTATGTTTTAAAAATATATTTTATTTTTGAGAATTTTATTATATTTACTTATAGTCAATTATCTAATATAACATATAAATAAAATATTATTAATATATATTCATTAGTTTTTATCAAAATATATAAATGGTTATTGGTGTGTTAAATTTTAAGAACATTCGCATATTAGAATTATTTTAGAAAATCATTAGTATTTAATTATAATTTTTTTTAAATCTAACTATAAATTTTATAATAAAATATTATTTTCAGATAACAACATAATATATCTAAGAATTATCTTATGTTTTAAAACATGTTTTTACTTTTTAATCAGATAGATTTGAAATTTGTTTTTATTTTTTGATTAATTTAGATAATTTATTAATTAAGGGTATAAATGATATTAACCGCTCTAACTTTTAACGTGAGAGTTCTGTTGGAAAAATTTACTTCGCAAATAATAGTATAGATTAATTGACGAAAAAAACGCTTTCTCTGATGGCGATGGCGATGACGAACCAGTTCTAGGGTTCTGATGGTGTTTCGAAATTGGGATCCGGGAAATCGATGGGAAGGAGGAGATTTCGATTGGGTTATCAGCAAAGGAAAGATTGGATTCTCAGGATACGGGACTTCTGAGAGGGATGGTGATCGCAGTTACTTTGGGGAAATAAGATTTAGAGAATCGCAGGCAAAGGATCGAGATGGAGTGGATAGGATCTCGATTGCGATTCTCTTTATGCGGAGATCGTGTGATTTCCCAGGTATTTCTACAAATCATTCATTGCAAAGGATTGTCATTTCTCATATGGAGATTGAGGAAATCATTTACGGATTGGCTACGATGGGGATATGGTATTTGTGGATCTCGTGGGTTTGCGATAAACAGATATTAAGGAAAACTTGGAAGGGAAAACACAATTATGGTTTCAATTGTGGGATATTTGGTCTTAATAAAGGAAAATATGGGTGTAGAGAATCTGGAAACAGTGATCAATATAAAAACCATGGACGGAGCTTTATTTGCTGTATCACTTTTTTAAGTTTCTTGATATTTCTTCATAATAAAGATCCTTCTTTTGCTATTGTTTGCTTGATCATGACTCAGAGTCAACTTTTGGGATCCGGTGGGGACAGCAAGGAGGGTGAGGGGGCTCGGAAAAGGTTGAAGATCTCGGTGCCGCACTTTGACAATTCGGCTCTTGTCAAGACCTACTCAAAAAGTCTAATTGGAAGATGCATGAATCCACCAGAGCAGGATATGCAGGCACTGATACAGAACATTCCAAAAATCTGGAAGCTGGAGGATCGGATCGTGGGGACGGACTTGGGGTTTGGCAAATTCCAGTTCGATTTTCAGACGGAGGAACAGATTGAAGGGGTTCTGAAGCTACAACCTTATCACTTTGATTACTGGATGTTGGCTCTTGCAAGATGGCAACCGAGGAAGTCACAGCTGTTCCCGGCGGAGATTCCGTTTTGGGTGCGCGTTCTAGGAGTTCCCATGGAATTTAGGACACGTCCCACTTTGGAAAGCATTGGTGATTCTCTTGGAAAAACGGTCTCCGTAGATCTCGAGCAATTACGTGTTCAGGTGGTGGTGGATGCTTTTCAACAGCTCTGTTTTGAGACTACTGTGGATTTCAAGGGGGGAGAATATTATGAGGCGGAGGAAACTCTGATTTCTCTAAGATATGAAAAGCTATTTGGATATTGCCCTATCTGTGCTAGCTTGTGTCATACAGAAGCTAATTGTCCTCTTGCCAAGCCAGAGGTGAAGATGAGTCCAGAGAAGAGGAGGGAAACAAGAGAAGGTAATGGGGGGGGGGGGGGGGGTGGCATGAAGGAGGGAAGCATGAGGATAAGGCTCGGAGTTATAAAGGGGTTGTTATTAATGGGAACACGGGCTATCAGCAGAAGGAGAGAGATGGTCGGGACTATTATGGAAAAGGAAAAGGTAAAATGATTGAGGAGAATGATTCTAAATGGGTGCGGGTGGCTGAGAAAGGGAATAAAGGATCGTCTAACAACCGTGGCAACTATAGGGGAAATGGTGAGGCTTATAGGCAGCGAGTGCCACGCAGAGAGGACTCAAGAGTGATAGCTCAGGAGGGACGTTCTAGGGGTGTTTCAGGACCGGTTGGAGATCAACAACTGCTGCGAGGAACGCACACAGAGGTTCAGGAGAGAAAGGTTGTAGAGGCTCAGGAGGAGGGAGAAATAAAGGCTGTGGAGGTCTCCAATCAACAACTACCTTCACAAACTTTTCAAGAAGAGCTTGCAAAGACGCAAGCGACCGGAACAAAGGTCATATCGGACGCAATGGATGCGGAAAGAGGGATACAAGTGATTCAGGGCCTGGTAGGGAATAAGCCTGCTATCAATGAGGATAAGATTATGGAGATGGATGAGATAAGGGAGGTTTTTCTTGCAAATGGGATCGACATGGATGCCGTAGATGATCTACAAGAGTGCTCTGAAAGAGAGATGGAGGAAGCAATGCGAGAGCTGGACAGGGCAGGTGAAGAAGATTTTCAAGAGGACGAGGCACTGGTTCTTGCTGAGGATGATAAGGTGATGGCTGAAGATGAACTGGAAAAGAAACATGGAATACGTAAAAGGCTTTTAAAACCAGTGGAGGGGACTGCGGTCAGTACTAAGATGAGGATTGCTAATGCATTGGCTTCCCCACGCAAGCGCACTGGAGCTAAAACAGGAACACGCCAGGGGGAGATCAACAAGCAACTGGATACTAAGGGCACGTCAAACCCGAAGCCGGGACTACCAAGACCATAATTTTATGTTTCAAAACGGCAGATTGGGATGGAGCAAGCAGGGCTTGGTTCTTGATATTAGCATTTGGAATTCAAAAATAAGCTTTATGAGCATTTTTCTTTTATTAATAATAGTTAAGGATTATGAGATTGCAATGGTTTTTTCACTTTTATGTTGTTTGGTTAAGCAATGGAATACGAGTTTGTTGCGGGATATGTGGTATTTATTTATTACTTTTGATTCTTTTGGAACATATGGGTCTTATAGAGGAAAATATGGGTCTCAGTGTGCTGGAGAGAAATGGTTTTTCAGGTGTATGGGGGCTTTAGTTGGCTCAATAGGCAAAAGAAAGGTAGTCTTTCCGTGTTTTTGGATCCATGGTTGGTTGGGAGTATTTAGTTTTTATTGTCAGAATGGAAATGGTAGAGACGTGTGCACCTTAGCAGGTATAGGGCACGATAGGGTTGTTGTATTAATGCTATGGCCTGTGGTAAATGTCTGGGTTTTGTATGTCAATATCTGTTGGTGTTGTTTTCGGGTGTGGCAGGAACGAGAGAGAATTGGGCAGATGTGCTGGTGGCTTTTAGGGTTATGGTGCAGTGTGGGGTTTCATTTACAAATTGGGTTTCAGTTGGTGAAGCTTCAGGCGATCATTGAGTATGAGAGGCCTCAAACCTTCGGTTTTTTGGGTTACATTATGGTATGAAAAATAGTGAAAATGTGGATATGGTTACTGTATAATTTAGGCTTTTTGGCTAACATCTCAAGCGGAGAGTATAAGGATTTGGGGAACACAATAAGGTGCAATGGCATAATTGAGGCGGTTGGTTTATATTATTTCGAGATCTTTATATTTTTTACTTATCACAGATTATTCCAGGGCGGGTTAAAGGTATTTTGTGAGGAAGTTTACCTTTGTTATTATGGTTCTTGGTGCTTTTGGGTTTTAATGGTATGCTGTCTGAAAATAGTTGTAATTACGATGGTAATAATAAGAATGATGAGAAGGTCATGTTGGCTCTCATATAGCACACCATTATGGAGTTTTAGATTTCACGACTTTTATGCAGCGGATGAAATGAATAGGCGGGAGTGGCTAATCAAGATAGTTAATGTTTTGAATTATGGTTTCACAAAATGGAGAAGGGATGGGGTAGTAGGTATTTCGTGGTTATCTTCAAGACCAAGTCTTTCAGGCTCCAAGGAGCATTCCATTATTTTTTATATATGAATATATTAAGCTGGAATTGTAGAGGACTGGGGAGTCATTGGACCATCAGTTACCTTCGAGAAATATGGCATAAACATAAACCGGGATTCCTTTTTTTATCTGAAACAAAACAAGATGCTGAGTTTGTACAAGGGGTTCAATCCCATTTTGGTTATGATAGTTTGGTTACTGTGGACCCATCTGGGAGAAGTGGAGGTTTGGCACTTTTTTACAATAATGAGTACCAGGTTAAGATTCTATATTCTAGCAATAGGATGATAGATATAGAGGCGGTGGCAAATGGGAAACAAGTTTTTCTTACTTTTGTCTATGGCGATCCGATCCCAAAAATGAGGGATCAGGTTTGGGAGAGACTGACGCGATATGGAATATCACGATCGGATCCTTGGTTCATCATAGGAGATTTAAATGAAATTACTGGAAATCATGAAAAGGACGGAGGGGCTGTGAGATGCCCAACTTCTTTTATATCTTTTAATAATATGATAAGAAATAGTGGATTATTGGAATTTCCAGCTCGTGGTAATACTTTTTCCTGGCAAGGGAGAAGAGGTAAAGGAAAAGGTGCAGTGACGGTTAGATGTCGTTTGGATCGGGCGTTAGCGAATGAGGAATGGCATACGATTTTTCCATATTCATACACAGAATATTTGAGGATGGTGGGGTCAGATCACCGACCAGTTCTGGCTGTCTTGGATGATAAAATTAACAGAAGAAAAAGGGGACAATTTAGGTTCGATAAGAGATGGATTGGTCAAGAGGGGCTGATGGAATCAATTACATCAGGGTGGACAGGGAATCATGAAGGCCATGTAGAGGATTTTTTCACAAAGATTAGTAATTGCCACCACGAAATATCTTCTTGGCGGAAGGATAATCCACCATATGGAAAGGATAAAATTAAAGATCTACAACAAGTGCTGGAAGAAGTACAGACAGATAATGATAGATCACAAGAGGAGATCCTTGAGGTTTCTAGGAAATTACAAGAGGCTTACAAGGATGAAGAGGAATATTGGCATCAAAAAAGTAGAAATATGTGGTATTCATCAGGGGACCTTAATACTAAATTTTATCATGCGTTGACAAAGCAACGCCGGATCCGTAATAAAATTGTGGGCCTTCATGATGAATTGGGTAATTGGATTACGGGTGACAATGGAGTTGAAAAGGTGGCGGTAGAATATTTTGAGGGTTTGTTTGCTACTACTAATCCGACGGAGTTTGATAGTTTCTTGGATGAGATTGTACCATCCATCTCTCCACAGATGAATCAAACATTAATGCGTGCAGCAACAGAGGAAGAGGTTCGGCAGGGTTTATTCATGATGCATCCAGAAAAGGCGCCAGGACCGGATGGGATGACAGTCCTTTTTTCCAGCATTCTTGGCATATTATTAAGAAGGATGTGGTCGAGTTGGTAAATAATTTCTTGGTTACAGGTGTTTTGGATCCAAGGTTAAATATAACCAATATTTGTATGATCCCAAAGACGGAAAGGCCTACAAGAATGACGGAATTAAGGCCGATAAGTTTATGTAATGTTGGTTATAAAATCATCTCGAAAGTTTTGTGTCAACGGTTGAAAATTTGCCTCCCACGGTTAATATCGGAAACCCAATCGGCTTTCGTGGCAGGAAGATTAATTTCGGATAATATTCTTATTGCCCAGGAAATGTTTCATGGATTAAGAACTAATAAATCTTGTCAAAACAAGTTTATGACGATAAAAACGGATATGAGCAAGGCATATGATCGGATTGAATGGAATTTTATTGAGGCTCTTCTTCACAGGATGGGTTTTGACCCTCGTTGGATTAAATTAATGAGAGAATGTATATCTTCGGTTCAGTACAGGGTTTTCTTAATGGGCAGCCACGGGGTTTAATAATTCCCCAACGAGGGCTACGTCAGGGGGATCCCTTATCTTCTTATCTGTTCATTATGTGTACAGAGGCATTAATTGCTAACATAAAGAAGGCAGAACGTCTGAAACAGTTAACGGGTCTAAAGGTAGCGAGAGCTTGCCCAGTAGTTTCCCACTTATTGTTTGCAGATGATAGTCTTTTTTTTTGTAAGGCGAAAAAGGAAGAATGTCAGACTATTCTTAGGATTTTGAAGGAATATGAAATGGTTTCAGGGCAACAAATAAATTTTCAGAAATCCTCAATTCAATTTGGACATAAGATTGAAGATTCTTGTCGTCAAGAACTGAGAGATATTCTGGGAATTCAGAACATAGGAGGAATGGGATCTTATTTAGGGTTACCGGAGTGTCTTGGAGGTTCTAAGGTACAAGTGTTTGGGTTTGTACAAGAAAGACTGAACAATAGAGTTAATGGATGGACCTTTCGATTTTTTACAAAAGGAGGAAAAGAGGTGATTACGGCTTTACCCAATCATGTGATGTCTGTCTATCGATTACCAAAGGCTACAATGAAGAAGCTCACTAGTGCTGTAGCCCAGTTCTGGTGGAGCCCAGGGGGAGGCACAAAAGGGATGCATTGGAAATCATGGGATAAACTATGTGTCCCTAAAGATGATGGTGGTCTTGGGTTTAAGGATCTTACGGACTTTAATACGGCGATGCTTGGTAAGCAATTGTGGCGGCTGATAGAGAAACCGTATACCCTTTTTTCTCGAGTTTTCAAAGGACGGTACTACAGGAATGTTTCACCCTTGGAACCGATTCGCTCTTACTCTCCGTCATATGGCTGGAGGAGTATTATTTCTGCTAGATCTCTGGTTTGTAAAGGACTAATTAAACGGGTGGGGACAGGATCATCCATATCTGTATGGAATGATCCCTGGATCCCATCCACTCGCCCAAGACCAGCAAATAAAAATTTTAATCACAGTTACCCGGATCTCACAGTGGATTCCCTTATTCATTCGGAATCCCGCACATGGAATCTATAGGCAATAAGGAATTTGGTTGATCCTGAGGATATTAAAATCATTACAAGTATTCCTTTGAGTAAAAATCAGATGGAAGATAGGAATGGATGGCATTTCACTAACAATGGAAAATACACGGTACAATCTGGGTACCAAGTAGAACGTGTCTATTCAGATAAGGAAAAACCACCGAAATTTTATGGACCCACAGTGGATGCCCTTAAAGCATACTGCTTGAAATTGCAGTGTCCTCTAAAGATAAGGTATTTCTTATGGCAGTTGCTTTCAGGTTGTATAGCGGTCATGAAGAACCTAAATGCGAGAGGAATACAAGGAGACATATATTGTTCCCGTTGTGGAGACCAGGAGGAATCGATTAACCATGTATTTTTTGATTGTCTGCCAGCACGACAAGTGTGGGCATTATCTAAGATACCATCGAATCCGAATATTTTTCCTACAGATTCTTTCTTTACTAATATGGACCATCTCTTTTGGAGAGTTAATCCAAAGATGGATGATCATCAGTTTGCATGGATCTTATGGTATATTTGGAAAGGTTGGAATAATAAGGTTTTTAGCAATATTGATATTGATCCGAGGGATACTCTCAAAATAGCCGAACTGGAATCAACACTTTGGGCTGAGGCTCAGGTTATAAGGGATCAGCCAGTGGCACCGGATGTACATATTAGTTCCATTCAAACGAATTCAGGAAGATGGTGCTTTATAGACGGCTCGTGGAAAGATAAGGATTTGTTCTCAGGGCAAGGCTGGTATAGTACTTTACCAGGCTTTGATGGTTTGTTAGGCGCACGAAATGTCCGTGCATGTTTATCACCTCTCCATTCGGAAATGGAGGCATTGATATGGGCAATGGAATGCATGAAGATTTTAAGACAGGTTCAGGTTACGTTTGCAACGGATTGTTGTTGGGGGTCAAAAAACGGTTACGACAAATTTAACATTCAAAACGTCCAAGGAAGAAAATAAGAATTTCTCCGAAGAGTATTTTTCGGAATAGACTCTTTCTTACGAAAAAGCTTTACGGAAGAAAGAATCGAGATGTCCGACGAAAAGCTCGAAACAGGTCGCTACGTAGCGACCGAGCGATCGTCCCGCTCGGTCGCTACGTAGCGACCGAGCTCGAGCCAAAGCTCGGTCGCTACATAGCGACCGAGCTCGAGCCAAAGCTCGGTCGCTACGTAGCAACCGAGCGATCGTCCCGCTCGGTCGCTACGTAGCGACCGAGCGATCGTCCCGCTCGGTCGCTACGTATCGCTCGGTCGCTACGTAGCGACCAAGCTCAAGCCAAAGCTTGGTCGCTACGTAGCGACCGAGCACTCGTCTCGCTCGGTCGCTACGTAGCGACCGGGCTCGAGCCAAAGTTCGGTCGCTGTGTAGCGATTGAACCTTTCCGAACATCGATACGACACCAGTCCTTGCATTCTCGTCAAACCTTCGAATGCTATCTCCCGAAGACCGTAGCAAGCTCAGTCCATGTTTCCCGCTATTCTAATTCGTCGATCAAACTTCGCGGATTAGAAACCGCGGAAAACTCGTAGTAAACGTGTCGAGTCGGAAGACGGCCCAAAGGGACCTAAAACACGACTCGAGGCCCATCCTACGATTTTCCTAACCAAAAGCCCGTAAACCACAGCGTGGTTCACGCTTGGCCCACGAGGAAGGATAAATGTCAAGTTTCCGCGGATAAATACGGAAGTTTTGAAGATAATTGTGAAGATCGGGAAAAATGGAATATCTCCATTTTTATGCTATGACGGCTTAAGGGCAGAAGAGTAAAAGCGTAAACCGACCTTGGAGCTAGTATATAAGGAGTCCTAGGCGAGGAGCAAGAGGGAGAACTTTTTCAGAGCAAACTTAGCACTTAGAGCAATTTAGGCAATTTTCCGTTTTTGTTATTTCGAGCTGCGACTCAATTAGGTTTAGCCGTCTTAGGGTTGCTAGAACTAGGAATCTCGCCGACAGCTCTCGAGCCCAGGCTTATACCTTGTTGTAACGCTCATACGCAGATTCGGAATAAGATCTACTTTGCTCTCTTTTCGATTTCTTATTTTTATCGTTGTTATTCTCGTGTTCTGATTGCTTGACGTGTGGTAATTAACAGATATCCGGGTCCTCTGGGAAATTAGGGTTTTCCTAGTTTCCTTATTTAAACGGAAATCGACAGTGTGAATTTCGGTTCCCACAGTTTGGCGCTAGAAGGAGGGGGACTTACGGATCAATCTAACCCGCAAAAGCCACTCAACGATCAGGAACGACATGCGAGATTCGACGTGCGCGAACGTCATCTCATTCAAGGGGGGAAAAACGATCGATCGAGCCAAACCTCGAAACGATCTCCTTGTTATCGAGTTGACGATTCGAGATATCGACGTCGCTAGAGTACTAATCGATACCGGAAGCTCGGCCGATATCATCTTCAAAGACACTCTTGAAAAGATGGGGATCAGTCAATCCGAAATCGCGAAATACCCAAGCCCACTGCTAGGACTTTCGGGGGAAATGACCATGGCCTATGGATCGATTAGACTCGCTGTCAAAGCCGGAACCGTGACGAACATCACAGAGTTTCTAGTCGTTGACCGCCCCGCATCTTACAACGTTATCATGGGGACGCCATGGCTGAACACCATGCGCGCAATCCCATCAACCTACCATCTTTGCCTCAAGTTCCCGACCCCTAACGGAGTCGAGGTAATCTGGGGAAATCCAAGAGTTTCGCAGGTTTGTTTCGCCGCGGAACTAAAACGAAAGAGACCGATCCTCGAAATTACTCCTAAGAAAGCGGAGAAAAAGACCTCCAGCAAAGATACGCGAAGTCAGGATTCAGCGGAATTCTTCTGGCAATCTCGCAGCATCGCAGCTCTAGATGAAAAACGCGAGCCAACATGTGAACCCGTGGTAACGATCTGTCTCGACGAAGCCTTCCCAGAACGCTGCGTCGAGATTGGAGCCAATCTCCACGAGCCTTTAAGGACAGAACTCATAACCTGTCTTAAAAAGAACCTTAATACTTTCGCATGGGCTGCGGAAGATATGCCAGGAATCGACATTAACATAACATGTCACGAGCTGAATATCGACCCAACATTCAAACCCGTCAAACAGAAAAGACGGAAGCTGGGACCCGAACGTGCTGCCGCAGTAAACGATGAGGTCGAAAAATTGCTTAAAGTTGGGTCGATAACGGAAGTAAGATACCCGGACTGGCTCGCCAACCCCGTAGTAGTCAAAAAGAAAAACGGGAAGTGGCGAGTTTGCGTAGATTTTACCGACCTAAACAAGGCATGTCCAAAGGATAGCTTCCCTCTACCACATATCGATCGATTGGTAGAAGCAACAGCGGGCAACGAACTCTTATCCTTCATGGATGCCTTCTCAGGTTATAATCAAATTAGGATGAATCCCGACGATCGTGAGAAGACTGCGTTCATTACCGATCGCGGAACTTATTGCTATAAGGTAATGCCCTTCGGCCTCAAAAACGCTGGAGCAACTTACCAACGACTCGTGAACCGAATGTTCTCCAAACAACTCGGAAAAACGATGGAAGTTTATATCGACGACATGCTCGTCAAATCCCTCAAAGCAAGAGATCACGTGTCACATCTCGAAGAATGCTTTGCACAACTAAACTCCCATAACATGAAGCTCAACCCGACGAAATGTAGATTCGCCGTGGCATCAGGAGAATTCCTCGGCTACTTGGTCACCAACCGCGGCATCGAAGCAAATCCAAAACAGATCAACGCACTAATCGAGATGGCTTCACCAAAGAACAAGCGGGAGGTCCAAAGACTGACCGGCAGAATCGCAGCACTTAACCGATTTATTTCACGATCAACAGATAAGTGCCTGCCCTTCTACGACGTCCTGCGAGGAAATAAAAAATTCGAATGGTCGGAAGAGTGCGAAAACGCCTTCCAACAGCTGAAGCGTTATTTAGCTACTCCTCCAGTCCTCGCAAAACCCGTGGAAGGGGAGCCTTTATTCTTGTACATCGCGGTGTCGGCAACGGCCGTAAGCGGAGTCCTGATCAGGGAAGAACGCGGAGAGCAGAAACCTATTTTCTACATAAGCAAAACCTTGCTGGATGCCGAATCTAGGTATCCGTTGATGGAAAAATTGGCATGCGCGGTCGTAACATCGGCCCGAAAACTAAGACCATATTTCCAATCCCACACGATTGTCATCCTCACGACTTTTCCCTTACGGACAATTTTGCATAGCCCAAGTCAATCAGGTCGATTGGCTAAGTGGGCGGTCGAGTTGAGCGAGTATGACATCGAATACCGACCAAGGACGAGCGCAAAATCACAAGTGCTCGCAGACTTCTTGGTCGAACTTCCAACGGGAGCAATAACCAATGAGGAACCAAATTCCACCTGGCTCCTCCACGTCGACGGATCCTCATCCAAGCAAGGATCGGGTATCGGGATCCGTCTCACATCTCCAACGAGCGAGATCTTGGAACAATCGTTCAGGCTGGAATTCCATGCCTCAAACAACGAGGCCGAATACGAAGCATTAATCGCAGGTCTACGTTTGGCTCACGGCTTAAAAATACGTAATCTCCACGCTTACTGCGACTCCCAGTTAGTGGCCAGTCAATTCAGCGGAGAGTATGAAGCCAGAGACGAACGGATGGACGCGTACCTCAAACTGGTCCAAGGTCTAGCTCAAGACTTCGACTGTTTCGCCCTTACCCGGATCCCCCGTTCCGAGAATGTCCAGGCGGACGCCCTCGCGGCCTTAGCATCAAGTTCCGATCCAGGACTCAAAAGGGTAATTCCGGTCGAATTCATCGAACATCCGAGTATCGGACCACCAGTCGTTGTCAATCTCATAGAGGGTCAAGACGACGAGGAAGAAGAAATTACGATACCACCACCATCGGAGCAATCTGATTACGGCTGTGATACCCCATGGCTTCAGACGATTCGAGACTACATTATCGACGGGCAACTGCCCGCCGAAAAATGGGCAGCTCGCAAGATCCGAACACAGGCCGCACGCTACGTAACAGTGGACGGCGAAATCTACAAATGGAGATTCTCCGGACCACTCCTGACGTGCCTGGAAGGAGAAAAGGCGAGGAAAGTAATGGAGGAAATACATTCCGGCTCATGCGGCAACCATTCCGGCGGAAGATCACTAGCCGTGAAAATCAAACGCCACGGATACTATTGGCCAACAATGATCGGAGATTGCGAGAAATTCGCACGAAAATGCGAAAAATGCCAAAGGCATGCGCCAACTATCCGACAACCGGCCGAAGTTCTTTCCTCCATCACATCGCCTTATCCCTTTATGCGCTGGGCCATGGATATTGTCGGACCTCTGCATAATTCAAAGCAAAAGCGTTTCCTTCTAGTCCTTACCGATTTTTTCTCAAAATGGGTAGAGGCGGACTCGTACGCAAGTATAAAAGACGTCCAAGTCGAGAATTTCGTATGGAAAAACATCATCTGTAGGCATGGAGTTCCTTACGAAATCGTAACCGATAACGGGTCTCAATTCATTTCCACCCGATTCGAGGCATTCTGCGAAAAGTGGAAGATACGACTCAACAAGTCAACTCCCAGATATCCGCAGTGCAACGGACAGGCTGAAACAATCAACAAGACCATTCTCGACGGACTGAAGAAACGCTTGGAGGCCAAAAAAGGTAGATGGGCCGACGAACTCGAGGGAGTCCTCTGGTCTCACCGTACCACCCCAAGGCGAGCAACGGGAGAAACTCCCTTCGCCCTGGTATACGGCACGGAATGCATGATTCCCGCAGAAGTAGAATTTCCCGGTGTTCGAAGAAGGTTCTTACCCGAACGAGAGGAACTCAACAATGCTATGCTCTTGGACGATCTCGACCTCATTAACGAACGCCGGGATCGAGCGCTCATCCGAATTCAAAACTACCAGCACGCCGCTGCGAGATACTATAATTCCAACGTACGGAATCGTAGGTTCAATCAGGGAGATCTGGTCCTTCGCAAAGTCTTCCAAAACACCGCTGAACGAAACGCGGGAAAACTCGGAGCAAACTGGGAAGGTCCCTATAAAATCGAAAAAGTCGTCCGACCAGGTTCTTACGAAATAGCCAACATGCAGGGCATAAAAATCCCTAGAACCTGGAATGCGATGCATCTCAAAAAATACTATCACTAAACCAACTCGCAATCACTGAACTACGAGACGGCTTGATCTCCGCAAGGAGTACGTAGGCAGTTTGCCGAAAGGCAAATTCAGCTGTCCCCCCTCATTAAAAAAGGGGGGGAGTGGGTACGTATACTCGTATACTCCCAAAAAATCGAAAAACTTCTTACCACGCTTTTGGTGTTTTCGACTTATCAAAACATCCTCACCCGTAAAATCAGAACGAGGTCTTCGGAAATTAGTCGGCCGCTTGGGAGAAGCAACCTTTAGCATCGCGAGACGTCGCAAAAGATGCCTCAAAGTTTATTCTTCCGAGCAAACGAAACCTCCGTCACAAAAAGACATATATATGCACACACTAACACTTATTTTGCGCAAAATAATCAAAACAACGGCACGCGCCACCAAGTCCGATGCTGATCACATCGAACTCACAAACGTCCTAAACAGACATAGCCATCTCACGGAGATGACTCTCTTACATCCGACACAAGGATAATAGCGCTATAAAAGAAATCCGAAATTTTGGTCTAGCACTTCCGGTCTCCGGAGAGATGCTCGATTCGTATCAAACAAGTCGTATAAGCCGAGAACTTTTCGCGGACTTTACATCGATACGAATCAGGAAGAAATCGCGACAGGAAAAACGATAGCCGGTTAGTCACCGCACAATCCTTAAACCGAAAGTAAACCTAGGTCTTGCCCTAAACCCAGCGCACTGGTCTCTAACATCTCAAAGGCATGATATCGAAAGATAGGAGATTCTTAAACCATGCCTCTATGTTTATGTTCGACACCTTCAGCACCCCCGCAGAGTTCACATCTCGCGGAAGAACTCTCGAAACAGATCTCGAATAAAACATTTCACAATCGAAGAAGGATATGAGACGACAACTCATCACCTTCTTCCCCGCTATTCACAAATTCATAAAAAAACGTTATCCGATTATCGTACCATAAAAAGAAAGCCGCGGAGCGGCAGGGATTCAAAGCCACACACGGCCATCCCGAAATACAAACAAGGCCATTCAAGGCCGAAACATAAAAACATAAAAAAAAATCTCTCGCAAGAGATCTAACCCAAGTCACCCTCAGAACTTACGCCCCCTCTTCACCCGCTGCCTCGTCCGAGCCTGGAGCCGCGTCGCTTCCGTTCTCTCCGACCATCGGGTCTTTCCCCTCTGGGTCTTCTGAACACGTCGGAAGGAAGCACGCGGATTTCAGGTCGGCCAGGATGAGACCGAAATCTCCATCCTCGGCCGCCATATCTCCCTTGCAGCCGGACAGCCGGGCCTCTTCGGCCTCCAAGGTCGGGGGAGTCTCACTTTGGAACGACCGAACTACGGCCATCCCGCCCTCAATCGTCGCCAAAGCGAAAACCTTGCTCCGGATACACTCGAGGGAACCCAGGGAAGCAGAAATCTTCGCCAAGCGAGCTTGAAACTCCGCACGAAGAGCATCCGTAGCCTCTTGGATCCCGCGGCGCGCTAGTCCCGCGTCACTCTCGATCTGACGCTGGAGTCGACGCACCTCCGAGGATTTGGCCTTCCTGGCCTTCTTTTCCTTAAGCAAGGAACTCGCCGTCTTCCCAAGGTCCCTCTCAAGCTCTCCTATCGCAACCTCGAGCTTCGACACTTTCGCAGAGTGAGAGTCCTCGACAGCCGTCAACATAGCCTCGGTTTCGGACCATCTGCCCTGAAGCTCCACCAACTCCCCGGAAAGGCGACTGGTCTCAGAACCACATTCGCTGATCATCCCATCGATCAACGATATGAACTGCGAACGGTAAAAATTCTTAAGACTAAGTCCGTGAAAAGAATGCACGAAAGACGATCGAGAATTCAAACAAGAAACAAACCTTTCCGCGAAGTCCCGATGCTAGGCTCGACCCACCTCGCTGCGAAGTCTCCCCGTCACCGCTCTTGGCAAGTTTCCTCTTCCGACTCTTAGGCTGAGTAGCCAGGACAGCGCTAGGAGCACGCAATGCCAGAACGATTTCTTTTCTGGCTGGAGGCGGAGGCATAGAGTCAGCGGCTTTCTCTTTGTCCTCGACGAGGATCGGAGTCGTGGAAGATCCCGCAGGTAGGGCTTGCGGGAGAAGAGCCGCGACGTCGGTCCCATGACACGGGGCAACGACCTGCGCGGAAGAAGACGGAAACTCGGAGCCAGTTTGAGCCAATCCTTTCTCGGCTTGGCGACGAACTAGTTTCTCTCGGAAAGAAAGATGACCGGCAACACAAGCCGGCACTTCCGCCGGAGAAGTTGGAACCGGAGCCGGAGAAGTGGCCTCACCCATCTCGACGTCGGAATCCTTCTTATCACCTTGGGAGGAAGACATGTTGAAAGGAAAATTATGAAACTAGAGAGGTTTTTGAAGGAATGAAGGAGGGAAGGTGTGAAGAAAATGAATGACAAGAGCTCACTACTTATAGAAGTATGGGTTCGGAATGTCGTCTCGACAACTTTTTTCCGCGGAATTTTAAATGTAAATTTCGTCCAATACACTTAACCTTGTCAAAGTCATCTATCCGCCCGCTAGAGTCACAACTCTAACGGGCTGGGGGGCTAACTGTTGGGGTCAAAAACGGTTACGACAAATTTAACATTCAAAACGTCCGAGGAAGAAAATAAGAATTTCTCCGAAGAGTATTTTTCGGAATAGACTCTTTCTTACGAAAAAGCTTTACGGAAGAAAGAATCGAGATGTCCGGCGAAAAGCTCGAAACAGGTCGCTACGTAGCGACCGAGCGATCGTCCCGCTCGGTCGCTACGTAGCGACCGAGCGATCGTCCCGCTCGGTCGCTACGTAGCGACCGAGCTCAAGCCAAAGCTCGGTCGCTACGTAGCGACCGAGCACTCGTCTCGCTCGGTCGCTACGTAGCGACCGGGCTCGAGCCAAAGTTCGGTCGCTGTGTAGCGATTGAACCTTTCCGAACATCGATACGACACCAGTCCTTGCATTCTCGTCAAACCTTCGAATGCTATCTCCCGAAGACCGTAGCAAGCTCAGTCCATGTTTCCCGCTATTCTAATTCGTCGATCAAACTTCGCGGATTAGAAACCGCGGAAAACTCGTAGTAAACGTGTCGAGTCGGAAGACGGCCCAAAGGGACCTAAAACACGACTCGAGGCCCATCCTACGATTTTCCTAACCAAAAGCCCGTAAACCACAGCGTGGTTCACGCTTGGCCCACGTGGAAGGATAAATGTCAAGTTTCCGCGGATAAATACGGAAGTTTTGAAGATAATTGTGAAGATCGGGAAAAATGGAATATCTCCATTTTTATGCTATGACGGCTTAAGGGCAGAAGAGTAAAAGCGTAAACCGACCTTGGAGCTAGTATATAAGGAGTCCTAGGCGAGGAGCAAGAGGGAGAACTTTTTCAGAGCAAACTTAGCACTTAGAGCAATTTAGGCAATTTTTCGTTTTTGTTATTTCGAGCTGCGACTCAATTAGGTTTAGCCGTCTTAGGGTTGCTAGAACTAGGAATCTCGCCGACAGCTCTCGAGCCCAGGCTTATACCTTGTTGTAACGCTCATACGCAGATTCGGAATAAGATCTACTTTGCTCTCTTTTCGATTTCTTATTTTTATCGTTGTTATTCTCATGTTCTGATTGCTTGACATGTGGTAATTAACAGATATCCGGGTCCTCTGGAAAATTAGGGGTTTCCTAGTTTCCTTATTTAAACGGAAATCGACAGTGTGAATTTCGGTTCCCACAATTGTTCTCAGTTGGTGAAGATGGTTTCGGAACCCAAGGAATAGCCAGCATTTGGACCCTATCTAGCAGATATTAAGCTTTTAAAGAGCAGTTTTCTCAACTCAGACATCGTTCATGTACCAAAGACGGCGAACCAAAAGGCGGATAGCTTAGCACGCAGTGCCCGGCATCAACCGTCTTTCATCGTACACATGGATGCAGAGTTTCCAATTTGGTTTACAGAGTCAATATGAGTCTGTAAATTGTTTGCTGTTAAAAAAAAAATATATATATAGTATAGATTACACCTTCATGAATTTGAGTTTAGAAAGACCTTCATGAATGTGCGTGATATCTTCCTGAGTTCGTAGAAAAAAATATCAAATTTAGGAATGCTTTTATAAATGCGTAAATAAACTTATTGAATGTAACATATACGTATATTTAAGAATATCTTCCTAATCATGTATGTCATCTTCCTGAATTTGATTTATATGCATATTTAGGTAAATATTACTCAACTACAACATCTCTAAAAAATTTGCTATTAAATATTTATAAGATCTTAACTAGATCTCGACCCGTGCGGTTTTATTTATTTTTATATAAATATTTTGTCTTCAATTCTAAATTGGTTTATATTATAATAGATACTAGATTTTGACCCGCGCAGGCGCGCGGGTGTATATTTTGAAAAATATGTTGATATTTGTTTTTCATGTAATTATTAGGATTTGAAAAAATGAATCCGAGGAACATAACCGATACCGATCCAAAGATATAGTACCAAACCCAAACATAAATTGATTAAATATTCTAATTATTCAAAATTTTGTTATTTAGAGAACCGAATCTGATCCGAACCGAAGTATTTAGGTATCCAAATTTATCTAAAAATAGATTTATATACTTATATATATTAATTATTTTTAGATTTAACGTATATAAAACATCAAAAATGATACTTTTAAATTGGTTTAAATACTTGAAAATATATATAGATAGTCAAAAGTAAATATCTGAAATAGTTAAAGTATACTCAAATCACCAAAAATACTTAAAATAATTATTGATTTCGTATCCAAAATTTTAAATCAAGCCAATTGATATGTTAAGTTTAAGTATTATGACATATGTTATTCAAATTTATACGTAATATATTATTTTATTTATACATTTTGAGAAATTTAAAATATATAATGATTTAAGACTTTAAAAATAATTTAAATTAGTTATCCAAACCCAAACCAAACCCGCAAAGATCCAAATCGAACTCAAACCAAAATTTAGAAACATTCTAATAAGGCTGAAATCTTTGACCCCGAAAACCCAAAATACAAACCGATCAGAACTAAACCCGTATGGGTATCCAAAAGCCCATCCCTAGTCATTATTATATATCGTATTTTATCATCATATAATTAATCGTATTTTATATGTACCATCATATAAGTAATCATATAATTAATAGTATTTTATACATACCATCATATAAATAATTACATATATTATATTTTTAAAACTTAATATGAAATATGAAAACCATAATTTGAGTTGGTATTTCAAATTGGGCTTTGTATTATATTTTTCTTATATATATTGACAATATTTTTTTATAATGGTTATTGAAAAATAGTTTAGTAAAAATCCATTTTTGAATATATGTATATTTTTGAATCAATTTTTGATATAAATCAAATTTGAATTATTATTTTGATTTGAAATATGTATATAAAGTTTAAATTTTGTTTTATGGTTAGTTTAGAAAAAAAATTTTTAGGGAATTAGATTGACCCATTTTGGTATATTTTAAAAGTGGCCTAGATAACTTTCAATTTTTTAAAAAAACATAAGCCCATTACTTTTTTTCTTAATACTACTATCCTTGTTTTCAAACAAAAATATTTTTTTTTAAAAGACTGCAATCCATGTTTCCAAACACTCCAAATTTTTAAAAGTCCTATTCAAGTCTCCAAACACTTCAATTTTGTACTTGAGTTTTAATAAGATAGATGTGTCTATCAATTTTTAAAACATAATATGTTGACGGTATATTTTTCATTGAATAAATTGTTTCAAACTTTCACATGTATTTGCATCTTCTTATATATATATATATATATATATATTTTCGGATTATTATTTCATTATTAAATCGTAACTATATATACAAAGATTAGTAAAATATTGTTTTATTTTCATATTCAAAGATATTGTAACATTTCACAAATTTAGAAAGTTTTTAAAAAATTAAACTTTTCGCTTCATAGATTTATATTATCGAGTAAATAATTAAAAATTTAGTTTTTGTTTAATTTTTAAAATAAAATATATAGTTTAAAATTTGTTTTCATTGGTTTAAGGTAGTAAAGATTAATCATTGTTAGATAATATGATTTTTGTTATTTAAAAAAATATTTATAATTTTAAAAGTTAACATCGACAAATATTTAAATATTTAACATATGGAGGTATAGTATTATAACATTAAATTACATCTATTTAATTTATACTATTTACAAGTTCAATGGATCATCTATTGTTTAAATTCAATTATTGATAGCCAAATAAAAATTTCTGGTAGGCCCAAAATTTAAATGATAAGATTAAAAATTAATTATAACATGATTTTTTAAGAATATGTCTATTAGGTATATTTTTAAAAAAATCACACATAAATCAAAGTTGTGATTTCTGTTTTTGAAAATAAGATGAGTTAAAGGTGACACAAATAAAACAACCCACCATCTGCTATAAAAGACATTTGCAACCAAACATGTATTTGTAAACACTTGCTTCTGTTTTTTAGGTTTTAGAATGTTTATTTATGTTGTGCAACCTCATGGTTGCTGCTGGACCTGTGATTGAAGACAAATACACGTTGTTCTGATAGATAAAAAGCAAGTCATTACAGAGGACTTTGTTCCTTGGTTTAAGGCAAGACTTAAAACAAAAGATGTAATATTTTCTGTAAGAAAATATAATTAGTTCAGTAAAGTCAAGTTTTGGAAACCAACATTCTCTGACAAAAAAACATTTTTGTTCTTCAGATCCGTAAAAAAAATTGATTATCCAAAGTTGGGTTCAGATATCATAATCATTAGGTTTTTAATAAAAAAATTAGAATAGAGTTTTAGAGACAAATAAAACTATGCTCGAAATCAAATACATTAACAACATAAGTAATTACTCTAGAACCTAAAAACAGAAACACATGTTTGTATTTTTCAGCCTTCATTTTCTTTTGAACAGAGCTGCTAGTTTTTTTAGAATTGCGATTATTTAGTTTTCTCTTTCCCTTGGATGGTTTTGGAGAAGGTGTTCCATGGGAAGATGAAGGTGGTGCAGGATTTTGAGGACTGCTTTAAACAGGTTCTTCTTTGGTTGCAACCTTTTATTTTGAATTCGTAAGGGGCTGAAGTTTGTCTATTCCTCCACCGCTTTAAATATAATGAGTCCCATATACACTACCACACATAAGAAGCTGCACATATATATTCACATTATTCTTCTGTTACTTAACCAGCATGAGTCCATTTCTTATGATAAAAAATCTGAAGTTGAGATCATTGGCGTATGAAGAAGAGACTATGAGGAATGTGCCGGTACCCAACACAAGCTCCAACGATTCATTTTATTCCATCATTTAAATGTATGTAGATGGAATTATGCATACTAAGTCATCAAGAATTATTTTATATTAGGGTTATATATAGGTTCACCAGACCTCTAGCTGCATCTTCAGCTATTTCAAGCTGTTTAATTAAAAAGTAAGAGGCTTTGGAGAATACATCCATATCGTTTTTGACTACTCTTGTGGCTGCATCTCTCTAGGATTTGTTCTCATCTTAAGCAAACCTGATACAAATCTTGCTAATTCTCTATGTAAGAGCTGTGGATATCTGATGTATATGAGATAACAGGTTTTGATCGGGGAAAAAGAAACAGACTTGAAAATATGAGAGTGTACCTTTTTGTTGTTGATTACTTGATGACTTCTTGTGTTTATTTTCTGAGAACTGAGTATCATTTTCTTCTGTTTATGTAAACAACCCAGAAATTGAAATTAGGGTTTGCCAAAATCAAATTACAAATAATCATAGAAAGAATCAGACGTATTTGGGCTAAGGTTCATATTTACCTTGGGGTTCGTGATTGCAATTAAAATTTGTGTGTTTTGGTATCTATTAATGTAAATACACTGAATGAAATTTCTAAAGAATAGTCCAAATAAAAGATTACATTTTAAATGATAGGATAATTAAATGTGATGATTTCCTATAAGATGGTCCAAAGTAAAATATCACACATAAAAGAAGTTATAATTTCTGTTTTAATATATAAGATAGAAATTTGATATCAAATTCATGAAGGTCTTTCAACTTTTTTTGGAAGATGTTATATTTAAGAATATCTTATTAAATATATATTTAATTAAAATTCAATAAGTAACATCTTGCATATTTGCATTGTTTTAACCATCCATATTGTATATAATGATCATATAGATTAGGAAATTAGCGTTTTTAGGATCCATATTGCATTCATATGTCTTAATCAGGTAATGGAGTATCCCATAGAGTGATTTGAGGTGCTTAGAAGCACTTTGGTTCGAAAAGAGATGAAGAATGAAGTCTGGTCGAGCATGGATTAATGCAACGCGGGTAAGGTGTTTTAGTATAGATTCATCTTGTTCCTTGCTAGTAGAGTACTTTTAATGCAACTTTAGAGTTGACCTCTCTAAAGTTGAGCTCTAGGCACTTCACACCCGAAATGTGTTCTGTGAAATGCCTGAACCAACTCTACTAAGCCTGTAACATTCTTTACCAAAGAGATTTGTTGTTAATAGTGTTAAAATGGCTAATATACTTAAAATTAATGATTGCTTAGATAACATTC
Organism: Brassica napus; assembly: GCF_020379485.1. Classification (NCBI taxonomy): domain Eukaryota; kingdom Viridiplantae; phylum Streptophyta; class Magnoliopsida; order Brassicales; family Brassicaceae; genus Brassica; species Brassica napus. The sequence goes on from NC_063438.1 coordinate 10,217,784, forward strand.
AACCAAAGAGATTTGATGCTTGAGTTATCTTAGCAAATGAGCATTCATCTAGAGATAGAGTTTGTTTAGGATTGTGTCTAGGTCTAAGGTAGATAGATTGATTGAAAGCTGCAACCTTTAGGTTGAAACTTGATCACCCAAGGTCAATTCCCATAGTCCATGAGTTCTCCCATCTCATAAGAAAGAAAGATTTGTCCTTTATTGCATTTTTAGTAGTAATCTAGTCTAAAATCATCTCACCAATTAATAGCACTTAGATTAAGCATAGTCTTGTATTTCCTTTGTTTCAGAGTCACTTAGAACTGGTTTGACATCCTTTATATTACAACATTTGATTAGAAGCCTTGAAAACTCCTATCATCAATAAGATATTCATAAAGGTATATTCATGAAAGTCTTCTTAAATCACATTTAAAAATGTATTTTAAATACAAATTTATGTAAAATATTCTAAATTTTATGAAAATATTTTATATATATATATATATATATCAATATCCTCTTAGTAAGATAATATATTTATTAGGAAGTTTTTAAAAAACTCAAATTCACGAAGATATCATACAAATTTAGGAAGGTATTCATATACTCAGATTCCTAAACATATCATACATATTCAGGAAGGTATTCTTAGATTTTTTTAAAAATAAAAATCATTTCCTACAATAAATTTGGAATATTTTTTTAAATGTTGTTTTTCTGAAAATAAAAAGGGAAAATTGCCAAAAATGACTCAAAAGAAATGTTTTTTTGCTTAGTTTTTTAATGGGAAATTGCCATAAATACTACATTCATAACAACATTTTTCATGTTTATATTAATCATTTTACCCTCACTTTTTGATGAAATAATTTTTTTTGATGAAAGTTTTACCCTCACTTTTAATGAAAAGTAAAAAAACATTTATACCTTTAGAATTAACTAATCTAGGAAAATTGCCAAAAATGAGTCAAAGAAAGTGTTTTTGCTTCTTTTGTTTATGGGAAACTGCCATAAATACCACATTCATAGTAACACTTTTCATGTTTAGACTAACCACTTTTACCCTCACTTTTAATGACGGGTAAAAAATATTTATACCCCTAGGAAGGTCTTCTTAGATTTAAAAAAAATTGTTTCCTACAATAAATATGGAATTTTGTTTTTTGAAAAATTGGTTTTTTAAAATTTTTGTTTTTTTTCTGAAAATGAAAAGGGGAAATTGCCAAAAGTGATTCAAAGGAAGTGTTTTTTGCCTAGTTTTTTTAATGAGAAATTGCCACAATACCACATTCATAGTAACACTTTTCATGTTGATACCAACCACTTTTACCCTAACTTTTGATGAAGGGTAAAAAAATATTTATACACCTATGGTTAAATAATCTAGACTTAGGGTTTAGAGTTGAGGGGTGGGGTAGGGTTTTTGGAATGTGAAATTTAGGATTCTAATAAAAATATAAATAAATACTTAAAAAAAGTTTCAAACATAATTTTTGATTTTCAAAAAGAAATTTTGAAAAACAAATTCAAAAAAAATTATATAAGAAAGTTCGAATTTGAAAAAGTATAATTCGGAAACATAATTTTTTAGTTATTATTTATTTAAATAATTATTTATATATATAGAACACAGTATAAGAGTCTTTTGTCACTTAATAAAAAATGTATTTTTGAAAATGTTCCTTTAGGGCATCTGTAATGGTGCTTCAAAATGAGGAAGAACATAAAAAAAAAAAAAAAAAAAAATCCATCTCCAATGGTACATCATTTTGAGGGAAAATGTGAGTAGATGAACAGTATTACATCATTTTTGAGGGAACACTATTCACAAATTTATTTTGATGTCAAGCTTTTTTTATTTATATAATGGTCCTTTACTTTTTGACAATATTTATTTCATGCATAAACAAAACATTAACACTAAACATAACTTTTATAACTTTACATCCAATATGTATATACTGATTAAACTCTTATTAATGTAATAAATATTTGATTTTTATAAGTTAAAGTTTGGTTAAATTGTAGAATTTAAAAATAAGTGAGTATAATCTAAAATCTTATAAAATAAAAGGTGTTATTTGTAATAAATATGAAGTTGAAAAATGAATATAATAAGAATTGAGAGAGAAAATGAGGGGAACCATAAGAACAAATCACACATTCATTTTGAGTTTACTTCATTTTGAAGGAAAAAATAAGGGAAACCATTGGAGATGGTCTTAGTGGTGGTAAAGATGAATAATGGTACCCTGAAAATGGTAAACATGAAATTCCTTTTTTTATTATAGGGGCTGGAAGACTCACATAAGACTTCCTAAGAAGTCTTTAGGAAGTCTGAGTCTTCTGACATATTTCGCCTAAAGTTTAGTAATTTTCCACCTAAATTTTAAAATAATTTAGGTTTCCCGCCTAAATCGAAGTCATCCAGAAATCTTCTAGGGGAAGTTTTCCAGATGTCTTGTCATGTATTAGATCTTAAAAGTAATTAATAAATTTTATAAAAAATATTTTGAAAGGGTATCAAAATCATATATTAATAAACATTTCTAAGTGATGGAAATTTAGTTTTAAACTGAATTATTATAACATAGATGAGTGAATGTAGCTCGAGTTATGATAGCCTTTGGTTTAGGGGTTGGAAACATATATTATAGTATTGTTGGTCTTTTTATAGTTAGATTTTGATATCTTATCTTTTGATTTTTTTTCATATATGTGTTTAGTGACTATCTTATAATTTGATTTAAACAATTTTTAAATTTCTTTAAAGTTTAAGGAAGTGTTTTTTTCCTTAGTTATTTGATTACAGGGTCTGGAAGACTCCCATAAGCTTTTGGTTTAGAGTTTAGTAACATATGTTATAGTATTGTTTGTATTTAGGGTTAGATTTTGGAATCTTAACTTTTAAAAAAATTAACTTAAATGCGTTTAGTTTTGTGTATATTAAAAACTTTATAAGTTGATTTTAGGTTTAATGAATTATATTTTGCTATTTAGTTAGTTATTTGATTAGGTTAGGGTTTGGAAGACTTCCAGAAGACTGTCTTCTGACATATTTCCGCTTAAAAGAATTTAGGTTTCCCGCCTAAATTTTAGTAGAATTTAGGTTTCCCGCCTGAAGTGAAGTCTTCTCATATATTAGATCTTAAAATTAATTTATAAAATTTATACAATATATTTTTGATAGAGAAAAAAATCCAAATCATGTAAATATAAATATTTCTAAATGGTGTAAATTTAATTTACAAAAATTGAATTATTTTTAATATAGATGAGTGAATGTAGATTGAGTCATATTATTTTTAACATAGATGAGTGAATGTAGATTGAGTCATGATAGTCTTTGGTTTAGGGTTTGGTAACATATGATATAGTATTTTTGGTATTCTTACGGTTTAGATTTTGAAATCTTAACTTAAAAGAAAACAATTAAATTTGACATATACGTGTCGTACGAAGTTTACGTGGGATACTTTTGTAATTGACTATATTTAACTTCTATAGAAGTCTTCTCTCTTAACCAAAGGTTTGATCAAAAACTAGAATAAAATTTGAGAAGACTTCGGAAAACTTTTAGAATATTTCTATAGAAGTTTTCTGCGAGAAAACTTCCCGAGAAGTATTCTATAAAAAGTCAAATTTATGACAAACTTCAGTCAATTGCAAAACTAACATGTTTAATTACTAACAAATTTTTGAAAGTCTTCCCAAAGTTTTCTAAAAGTCTTCGTTAACAGATCTGGAAAAAAAAAAGCGATTTCATACCTTGAACCTGTGAGATGACTTGTTTAGCTTCTCCACGTACCCATAACTTCGATATAAAATATACCAAATTATTAATGACCACAAATCATGAGCTTCAATGTCTCTGTGAACCTTACAAAGCTTGGAATCAAAATCTTTGATTTTTGGATGAATTTAAAGAGAAAGTGAAAGAGATGTGATTTGTGAGCATAATTAATAAGATATGAAGAGTAAAAATCAAAACTTTGGTGCATTAAAAGCTTCAAATTGGTTATTCATGGTGGTTAGTGTATTGGCAATGGCAATATTGTAAATCGTTAGTGAAGATGAGGATGATAAAGTAAAAGACTTATTTTCGGGAAAAAAAAATAAAATAATGGGATTTTCGTGAATAACTCGAACTTCTAGGGTGGTTAGAAAAAAAAGAATGTTTCAAAAAAGAACATGGGTTATTTTTGTGTTTGACTTGAAATTTTAAGTCATATTTAAAAAAAAATCCAAATAAAATTATCAATAATTTTAAAAAGTATATATTTATTTTTAATATATCTAGTAGAGATATAATTCTCACTTACCTATTTCGTGAAACATATTTTGTTATTTTGACTTTCATATACTATTTTGTGATAACATTTTTTTAAGGATATCCTAAGGTACTTTTCTAATATTTTTAACCATCATTGTCGTGTCTTAGCCAAACAAATCATACCTAATATTTATAATACTTGTTAGAATTTTTTTGTCCAGTTACTTAATTTTTTAACTAATTTGTCTAATTGAGTTTGGATTTTGTTCGGTATATTTTCTCGGCCATATAGCATCATTAGAAGTTAGAAGCTCACTAGAATATCTCATAAATATAATAGAAACGCCAGGATTTGACCTTCTTCTTAACCAATAAGACTGGACTCGAGTAAGGACTGCGACTTGCTTTGAGAATTCCTTTCTGAAACATGTCATGAACCAGCACTGTCGTCGCTTCTTGATGTACTTGTAGATACCTATATGATCTGACACTTACTGGAGATGTTCCTTGCTTTCAAACAATCTGGTGTTCAATACCACGAACCGGAGGTAATCCGTCAGGCATACAAAACACCTTTGGAAATTTATCCAAAACTTGCAACGTTCTTAACCAATGTACTCCCAGCACTAAATCTACTCCATTCAATTCCAAAGCTATACAATCGAGCACAAAATCAAAATCTTGCATATGGATGGATATAAACATCCTTGCAAACTCCCAAGCCTTGAACCATAATACCTGTTCCCAAAAGAATACGTGGACGAGAATTCACCGTTTTAGTCAAATGAGCCTTCTTAGTGAACACCGGTGATACAAAATTATGCGTGATGATCACCATCGACGTATTGCCTACACGTCCTCTGACTTTCATTGTTGTTGGCGAGTTCATACCAAGAAAATAATACAGAGACAGTTGCATCAATTGCGATTCCATACTAATCTGATCACCTCCTTCTTCCAAAATCTCAACCTCAAACCCATTGACCATCATCACCATCAACGCACAGAATCTGTTGCGTGTCAATTGATACAGCAACCTTTCTAACATCCTTTTTCTTAAACTGAATCCATCTTTCAAAAGTTTCCTCTTCAAACTCCCAAGAATATCAGTTCCATACTGGTCCAGTTAAGCTAAGAGCTACCAGCTCCAGTTTCTGTCTATCGTTGTCCTAAAATATCTCTCCACTCGTGAAATCCAGATCCATCGAATATAGGTAATTCAATCTTTTTCAACAAAGTATCTTGATTATTATCAAACACATTCAAAACATTTTGAAAACCTAGCTCCTCTGTTCCTAACTCATTCCGAGGATCCAAGATGGCTATGAAGAGTCCACGATTGCTTTACCTTTTTCACCGATCACATGCAACTCCAATCGATCAAGGATCCGAACCACCGATGATAATTCTTTCTACCTCCACCTTTTTTGTAGTTCAGCCACCGTGTTATCGACGGCGTCCATTAGCATCTTCCAACAACACCATCGCGAAGAATCACCGAGCTCACTGTTTAAACTGAGACTGTCAATAAACTAGTAAAGAGAAGAGACGAGTTCTCCTCGGTGGGTCAAGACAAAGACGTGTTTTATTAGATCAGTGAGTCGAAACCGAGTTACAAAAGGGGAAGAGAACAGAGGAAAAAGTCCGGCGAAGACAAGTTCGTCGGACCGTACAAGTCGGCGAGATGTAAGATGTAAAACCCTAATTCTAGCCGAAAGTAAGTGTAGTGATTTGCGGATCCCCTCCTTGTTGCCTTGTCTCCTCCTTTTATAGATGAATGCTCGTTGACCTAATGTGTCTTGTCTCGATGGGCCTCCTCGAGTAATTGGGCCGACTCATCGGGCCGTTGTGTCAGGTCGTTGAGCCGATGATGTTCAGTCAGTCATCTCATCGACCAAAAGTAGTCTGGAGCCGAGCCGACCACCGGCTTACAAATCGACGAGCCGATCTTCTTTGTTGTAATCATATGTCTGGGTAATTGTCTTGCGGGCCTTTTGGGAGGGCTAGGCCCATACCCAACAGTAAGTCCCCCCAGTTCGCTGGTGAGTAGCGTAGCCGACTCAGCGAATTTGAGAGTAGGGTTTGCGAGACAATTATCTCAGATCTGTGATTTCAATCGACTCCTCGACTATCCAATCGACTCCTCGACTGTGTAGTCAACTTTGTGAGCTCGCGTTCGAGTTTCCGACTGATTTTTATTTAAACCGGTGGTTAGTTCCGGTTTTGATTTGAACCGATTTCGGTTCTCCTCGAGAAGCTGAAAAGTCGCGACGTTTGGTGAGCTCCACGCGCCTTAATGGGCCGACTCTAGGACCATCTAGGTCGAATGATGACGCCTCGGGGTGCGATGCGCTCCTCTCTCTATAAATACCCCCTCTTACTTCTCATTTTCTCCACTCTTCATCCGGCTCAGGTACTTTCTCTCTCTAACGCTCCGCTTCTCTCTCTAACTTTGTAGTCTTAGATCTGAGAATGTCGTCGGGCGGTAGAGGTAAACTTTCTAGGGCCCAGAAAGGGAAAGCCGCAGTGAATGCAACCGAATCGAGTCCTGCACGTATTGTCGAGTCGAATTCCTCGCCCGATTTTGAGACGATTCATCGTGAAGCCATGATGGATACGGAGAACATGGACACGCCCCAGCGAGTCCTCGTTGCTGATTCGGCGCATCAGCTCCGCGAAGAGAGAGAGAGAACGTAACATTAATTTCGAGAGACGGTCAGGGTGGAGCTGATGTCGGAGAGGCTTCCCTCCCCGATTTCGTTCCGTGCTGTTATCATCCGGGGGAAATCTTCGAGGATCTTCCAGCTTTGGCGGCGGAGCAGATGCGTCCTTCTGTCGTAGAGGGACAGCCATGGGAGAATATCGAGGAGACTCGTTCGACTCCTAGCAGCGTGAAAGCTTTATTGAGGGAATGTAGAGGAACCGGGGTGACCTTTTTGATCCCAACTAAATCTCAGAGGCCGTGGTCCCCTCCTTTGGGATTTCAATGCGTCTATGAGTCATACTTTCAGGATGAGACCAAACTTTGGTTTCCGATTCCTTGACTCGTTACGTCTTATGTGAGACGTCGTGACGCGGCAATAAGTCAATTTTTTAATGGCGTGTTCCATACCTCGGTGGCATTGATGGTGACTGCGGCGGAGATCGACGTTTTGATGAGTGTTCGGACACTCGAGGAGTTGACATATACGAAGTCCATGGGCGATGGTTTATTCTCGATCCAGATGAGGCCCAACTACAACGTGATCGTCGATCATCCGTGTAGGACGGCGCACTGGCAGCGTTTCTACTTTTACGTCAAGTCTGACGGTTTTGCCTTCGAGGAGCCGCCCGACGATTCCTTTTGATTTTTGTGGAATCGTAAACTTGGTAGAACGCTGTTGTCAGCTCATCGACTGTCTCTTTTTCTTGTTTTTTGACAAGTTTTCGTTTATTTGCAGTTGATCACCCGGACACGGCCTCTTATCCGGAAGATTTCGTCTCTGATGCTCGTGCAGTCGTTTCGCGCGTCCAAGTAAGATGGAAGGATATCACCATCGAGAGGATTCGACGAGTGCTTGACAGAATCTCGAGGAGTAAGTTTTCCCTTGCGATCACATGTTTTCTTCCAACCCATGTCAGTTCCGAGATTTATTTGAACCGGCTTGCTGATCTTTTTCAGAGGATTGGAGGTCTGATCTATTGCCTTTGATTACCGGTAACAAGCAGCGGTTTTCGATATTCAGTAGCACCGAGCAAAAGATCATCAACGCAGCCAGGGAAATGAAAGAACTTCCAGACTTGAGTGCATTAATCAAGAAAAAGCTGAGCGGGGCGAAAAATGCATCTTCTGCGACTCCTAGCGAGACAACTCCTAGTGGGACGACTCCTCGGGAAGAGACTCCTCACGAAAAGACTCCTCGTGGAGCAATTCCTCCCGCTCATCTTCCTCTTGTGGTTTCCTCCGGACCGTCTACAGGCCCGGCTAACGTCGAGTCTTCGAAGGAGGATCTCACGTTGATCTCTGAACGAGAGACTGCTGAACCATCGGTGACTGGTGGTAATAAGAAGAGATCTGCTCCTGACTCCTCTGCATCGGCTGCTTCTCAAGCGAGGACCGAATCTGATGGTCCTCCGAAAAAGAAAATGAAAAATGAGAGAAAGAAGAAGAAATCTGTTGAGGAACAGTCGGAGCCTGCTGAAGGCGCCGAGAACCGTGAGATCGTTATCGAGAAAGGTTCTTCTCGTGATGCTGCAGCTCGGGGAGTCGTCGACTCGGATAACTCCCCGTCCATCTCTCTGAAGAGGAAGAAGACTGCCCGCAGTCATGGAGGAGAAGATGGTGTCCACCGTGCTGAGACACTTGAAAGAGGTCAACAGATTGAGGGACTCTCGAGGTTATGAGGTTACTCACGAGCGGTTTCGTGTACAAACGGCCATGATTGCTAAGAGCAATAAGCGTTTCTCCAAAATTCGAGATCTCGAGAAGCGTCGTAGTGAGTTCGAAACAGCCAGATCCTTGCAGAGCCAAGCTTTTGGGACAAAGAAATGCCTCGAAGCACTCAAGGAGAGCGGGACCGACATTCCGCAAGAGATGATTGACTTGTTCGCTGAACAACAGAAGGAGTACGAGGCTGCGGCTGAACGCCTAGCTGTCGGAGGGATCCCCGAGGAGCTTCTCTGTCTTTCTCCTCTTCATCTTCGATCCCCTTTTCTAAACGAGAATGTGTGGGCGACGATCGACCCATACGGATCGAATGCGGGCCTGATTGATGCTGGAACCGCTGCTTTCCTTCAAACTCCCAGTAGTTCTCAAGGAGATCATGCGAATGAAGGATCTGTAGAACCGACTGGAAGAGAGCTCGGGGAATCGTCTCTTCAAGAAGGTGGGATCGTTGGCGAGGTCGCAAGGCTCGAGGATACGACCGTTGCACCTGCTTTGGATCCGACTACGCTCTCCACCAGCCTCGTCGTGAATGAAGATCCGCTGGTCCCGGTTCTCGGGACTGGTGTCGCTGTTCTGACTTCTGACTTGGGAGTCGATGAGACGGGGACAGAGCCTGTTAATCTGCTTGAACTCTCAGACTCTTCGACTGAAGAAGAGGGTGGCGAACAATTGGAGGAGACCGAATCCGGTTTTGTTGGTAACCCGCAAAATGAAGAGGGAGCGGTTGACGGAACTGATAGTCTGCCAGTTCTGCCAGCGGACGTGACTGGGGAGGCTTCGGATCAGCTCGCTGCTCAGGTCGTGAGGGTGGCTCCGACCGTGTCGAGGACTAGTTTAATATGTTGTTGTTGTTTCCTTTAGACTTTTGGTTTTTAGCCCTCGGAGGCTTTTGTTGATGTAATATCTGGATTTATTTTTCTTTTGCGACTATCTGTTGTTTCAGACTTTCAGTAAGTTTGTCTTTCTTAGAAGTTATTTCTGAAACAGAGTTTGCCTTAGTCGTGAGATATAGTTTCGTGGACTCGAGAATGCGAGTTAGCCTTCGACGAGTCGCTGAAATCTATTTTAAATGTTGGGTTTAAACGATTTTGGTTTGGCAATCTGGTCGATGTCTTGAATTAAACCGGAGAGTCGATGACTTGGTTTTATCAAATTTTGACACATCATGCCGTCAGTTAGAGTCTTCGATAACAACATAAATTTTCGAGTTTCGAAGACAATCGTTTATACTTTCGAGCAACAACGGTTTTCAAATCGATCTTTAAGTAATCCAAAAAAGAATATTAGGTTGGCCAAGCCCGGCTTTAGAGGATTATAAGATGATTGAAAGTTGTCGTCTCGATCGCACGGGTCCGGACCGCGATACGACCGAAAAATCCCTCGAGCATGTGGCTGATCAGGACATGCCCGTTAGTGGGTGCGAGTGCTAGTACGTTTGTCCGAGAGACAAGGTCGTGCTCGTGCGTAAGGTAAAGGGCTGCCTACGTACCTCTAGGAGAGGATTGTTTTTGTTATAGCTGGACCCGGTAAAGGGCTGCCTACGTACCTCTAGGAGAGGATCAAGCCATTCGTAGTTCGTTTTGGTTAGTGAAAGTAGCAGTGGATGCGCATTCACTTGTTTTTTTTTTTTTTTTTTTGGAGTGAAAGTGACAAGGGCGTCATTCACTCGTCGATTGAGCAAGACTCCTTGAGTGCTCGATCTTCGGGCTTGTGCCTAAGAGTAGTATCGTCGGAGCTGCATTGAGTTCCACGCTCTGGGAACGGGTTCGCCGGTCGACGTCTCGAGTCGGTAGACTCCTGGTTTAACGACTTGAGAAATTTTGTACGGCCCTTCCCAGTTAGTTCCGAGCTTGCCTGCATTCAGGTCCTTGGTGTTTTCGAACACTTTGCGTAGTACTATGTCGCCCAGTTCGAGAGGTCGAGACTTGACCTTCTTGTTGTAGTAACCTTCGATCTGATGCTGATAGTTCTGGATGCGGAGTAGTGCTTGGTCGCGGCGTTCTTCTATAGCGTCCATGGCGTCGAAGAGCATATCGCTGTTGAGCTCGACGTTCTGTGGCATTCTCGACCTTCGCAGACTGGTTACGTTGACTTTGGCGGGAGCCATGGCTTCGACTCCGTGTGCCGTCGAGAAAGGAGTTGATTTCGTTGCTCCTCGAGGAGTTGTTCTGTGTGACCAGAGGACACCGTCGAGTTCATCTGCCCAACATCCTTTTTTGAGATCGAGGCGTTTTTTCAAATCGTCTATTATGATTTTGTTGGTCGCCTCGGCTTGGCCGTTGCTCTGGGGGTATCTCGGACTTGATGTGTTGAGTCGGATTCTCCATCTCTCGCAGAACTCTCGGAATTCGTTCGATATGAATTGGGAGCCGTTGTCAGTCACTATCTCGTAAGGTAGGCCGTAGCGACAGATGATGTTCTTCCATACAAATTGTTGGACCTCTTTTTCTGTGATGCTTGCGAAAGCTTCCGCCTCAATCCACTTCGTGAAGTAATCTGTCAAGACCAGGACGAAGCGTTTCTGTCGAGAACTTGGCATCGGGCCGATTATGTCCATTCCCCATCGCATGAAAGGGTATGGAGCTGTCATCGTTCGTAGCAACTATGTCGGGGAGTGGATCGTCGAGGCGTGTCGCTGGCACTGATCACATCGCTGGGCGTAAGCTTTGCAGTCTGCATTCATTGTTGGCCAGTAGAAACCGAGACTCTTTACTTTTAAAGCAAGTGCTCTACCTCCAGAATGATTTCCTGCAGCGCCTTCGTGCGTTTCAGCCATGACTAAATGCGTCTCCTCGCCATTGATGCACTTCAGAAGTACCTTGGTTGCAGTCCATCGGTGGAGTTCTCCATCGAGGACGACATAATGGGCACTCCGCGTCTTGAGTCGTCTTGCAATCCATTTCTCGGGAGGTAGCTTTCCATCGACCAAATAGTCGATAAAATATGTTCTCCAGTCATTGGTGTCGTTTGACACCTCTTCGAGGACTTGGTTCGCGGGTGTGGCTTCGGTTATTGGTGCTACGATGGCGGTCTCGATGGGAGTCAGGTCGATGCTTGGTTTGTCGATCTTGTGGATAGGAATGGTATGTTTCACCTGATCTCGCAACCTGCTACCTAAGGCAGCGAGAGCATCAGCGCATATGTTCTCTCCTCTGGGGACTTTGGTGAGTTCGAAGAATTTGAAATCTTTGGCAAGTGTTTGAACGATCTTAAGGTATGCGTCCATTCGTTCGTTGCGGGCGTCGTAGTCGCCACTAAACTGACTAGTTACGAGTTGCGAGTCGCAGTATGCGCTGAGGCGTTTTGCCTTGACTGCCTTGGCGAGTCGTAGTCCTGCGATCAACGACTCGTACTCTACTTCATTGTTTGAAGCGGCGAAGCCAAAGCTGAACGACTGTCTGATCAGTTCTCCTGTCGGGGATTGCAGCTGCACTCCTACTCCTGATCCTTTGTTTGTCGACGACCCGTCGACTTGGAGTATCCAATTTTGACTCGGGAGGATTAGATCTTGCTCGAGCTCTGGTGCGAGCTCGACGAGAAAGTCTGCGAGGACTTGAGATTTCGCAGCTGTTCGATTCTTGAAGACAATGTCGTGCTCGCTGAGTTTGATAGCCCACTTCGATAACCGTCCGGATTGATTTGTATTCTGCATTACCGTTCGCAATGGTTGATTTGTCAATACTTCGATTGTGTGCGACTGGAAGTAGGGACGCAGTTTTCTCGCCGCTGTTACAACGGCGAGAGTCATCTTCTCAAGGGTGGGGTATCGAGTCTCTGGATCGTTCATGCACTTGCTCGTGTAGAAGATAGGCTTCTGTTCTCCTCGATCCTCTCGGATGAGGACGCTGCTGACCGCTGTTGAGGATACGGCGATATAGAGGGAGAGTGTATCGCCAGTTTCGGGTTTGGACAATACGGGAGGAGTTGTAAGATACTCCTTGAGTTGTTTGAACGCCTCTTCGCACTTCTTGTCCCAGATGAAGCGTTTGTTTCCTCGCAACAGCTCGTAGAAAGAAAGGCATGTGTCCGTAGACCTGGAAATGAAACGATTCAGGGCCGCGATCCTTCCTGTGAGTCGCTGGACTTCTCTGCTGGTTTTTGGGCTGGGAAGATCAAGTATGGCAGAGATCTGTTTAGGATTTGCCTCAATTCCTCGCTGGGTTACGATGTACCCTAAAAACTCTCCTGAGGTGACGCCGAAGGTACACTTGGCTGGGTTGAGTTTCATACCGTATTCGTTCAACGTCTTGAAGCATTCTTTAAGATGATCCAGATGGTCCGTTGCGCGGAGTGACTTTACCAGCATGTCGTCGATGTAGACTTCCATCGTGTTCCCTAATTTTTCGGCGAACATTTGATTGACGAGTCTTTGGTAAGTCGCACCCGCGTTCTTGAGACCGAACGACATTACTTTGTAACAGTACGTCCCTCTATCGGTGATGAACGCCGTCTTCTCTTGATCATCCGGATGCATCATGATCTGATTGTAACCAGAAGTGCGTCCATGAAAGTCAGGAGTTCATTCCCGCCAGTCGACTCGACGAGTCTGTCGATATGCGGGAGCGGGTAACTGTCTTTTGGGCAAGCTCTGCTCAAATAAGTAAAATCGACGCAAACGCGCCACTTTCTGTTCTTCTTCTTTACGACGACCGGGTTAGTAAGCCACTCGGGGTATCGCACCTCGGTGATTGAGCCAGCTGCAAGGAGTCGCTCAACTTCTTCGTTGACAGCTTTGCTTCGGTCGTGACCGAGCTTTCGTCTCTTCTGGCGAATGGGTTTGATGGTTGGATCGACATTCAACTCGTGGGATGTGATGGCGGGGTTTATTCCTTTCATATCCGATGTCGCCCAAGCAAACGTTGAAGCGTTCTCCTTGAGGAAGTCGATGATTGCGCGTTGCATCTCTTCGTTGAGGAAGGCTCCGACTCGGACTACTTTGCTCTTATCAGAGTCGTCGATGGTGACTTCTAAAATCTCGTCTTTCTGAGGTTGAATTTGCTTTGCTATCGCGTTGATGCGAGGAGTTGATTGTTGCATCTTCACCGTTGCGATGAGTAGTTCGCGAGCGGCCTGCTGGTCTCCGCGAAGCGTCTGCACTTCACCGTTTGGTCCTGGAAATTTCACGCACTGATGATATGTCGAAGACACTGCCTTAACAGAATGTAACCAGGGGGTTGCGAGGATCGCATTGTAAGGAGCTTTCGTTCGGATGACTGAGAATTTGACTGTGCGTATCACTCCGCAGGCATAGACGGGGAGTTTGATTGTACCAATCATTGTCTCAGAAGCACCGTTGAATCCTGTAAGGGAGTGAGATGATGGTTTCATGTCGCGCAGGTCGACTCCCATCTTATCGAGCGTATCTCGAAAGATTAAATCGACTGAATTGCCTGTATCGATCAACACTTTAGCGACGTCACACTTCGCAATTCCTACCTCGACTAACAGTGGGTCGTTGTGAGGTAAATGGACGCCGATGGCATCGTCTGGTGAGAAAGTGATTGAAGAATCATTCTCAGGTTTCGATGGCCATATCTTCGAGGTTACTGCCTGTCGTCGATGGTCCTTTACTGACCGAACGGAATCGCCGCAAGGAGGTGAGCCACCCATGATTACGTTTAGGAAGTTGGACTCGACGACTCGTTTGTTTCTCAGTCGAGTCCTCAAGTCGCTAGGCGAGTCTTCGATGATGGGTGAATTTTTGACGATGGGCGAGTCCTCGACAACGGGTGAGTCCTCGATAACAGATTTGTGTCCGTCCTCATTTTTGGACCTCGCCTCCTCGATTCTTCGTCGTAAGTATGAATGTTTTGGTCGGTTGAGCTTGATCCTGAGGTCTTCCGACTTTGAGTTGAGCTTCTCACGAAGATCGATGACTCGTGGCCTAAGGCGGGGTCGAGCACTCGAGTCCTCGATTTTCCTAGCCTTGGATTTTTCGATGATTGAGCGGAGATCTCCGTGTGAGTCGTATGTACGATCAGATGTCTGCGACTTTCGCCTGAGCTTGTTTCTTAAGTCGTTTGACCCTTCTGATCCTATGCTCTCGTTTGTTCGTTTGCTGGAATACTCGCGTGAGTCATGGACTTGTTTATCCTCTTCTTCATCTGAGGAGGAACTGGGTCGTGCGAGGATGACTTGTACACGTCGACGATTACGCGGTTGCTCCTCGTCGACTTGTGCATCGCCGTCATCTTCTTCCTGCTCTTCTGGCTTGTCATCCTCAGTATGCTTCGGCCGAGTTCCAGACTTATCCTGATTCTTGTGAGTTTTCTTTTCTTTGATTTTGCTCCAGCTCTTGGTGCCGTTTGGACTAAGCTTAGGGAGCTCAACGTTTGATGTTCCCTTTTCGTACGACGAGAAGAGGGCATCTACCAAATGCCTGCAGCTCCTTGTATTGTGTGCCTTAGACTTGTGGAAGCTGCACCACATGTTTGGTTCAGCTGATCCAGGACTTGACACCGGAGGTGTCGAAGAGGTTTGCGGCTTTTCATCGTTTTCCCAGACATTCCAACCTTTTTCGCGTACGACGACAGTGGGTTGTGGGGACGCGTTTTTGTCTTCGACCACATAGACGAAACTTTTCGGCTGGTTAGGCTTATTGCCTGAGGAGTGCTGACGGGGTTCCTGGCGTGCCTCGGGAGCTTTGGGGACGGTTGCCAGTTTGGTTGTCGTGTTCAGTTTCTTAAGTATCGCCGCAGTGTCTTCTTCTATTCGGATGAAGTTGTTCGACCTGGCGATTGCGTCCTGGAGCGAAGTGGTTGGATTTCTGTAAAGATCCTCGTGAAACAAGGACTTGAAGTAGAGAGTATTCATCAGTGCGTCGACGACAACGCTGTCGGGGACTTGGACTTTCGAAGCGACTGCTTTGAATTTTTCCATGAAGTCGCGGAGGCTTTGGCTTGATCCTTGAGACAGATTCCATAAGTCGGACAGAGTTGCTCCTTGTCTTGTAAACATGATGTAGTGCTTGAGGAACGCAGTCGTCAGATCGTGGAAATCGTTGATGGAGTCGCGCTACAATCCAGTGAACCATCCGAGGGCTGGTCCTTGAAGACTTTCCACAAAGAGACGACAGTAGCCAGCGTCTCTTTCTTCCTCAGAGAAGTTGGTTCGACCCATCGTGATGTTGAAAGCAGTGATGTGGTCGGTTGGGTCTGCCTTTCCGGCGTAAGTCGGAAGGCGAATTTTCTCGGTCGGCCGGTAACGTACGTCGGTGATCTTCCGGGAAAATGGGGTTTTTAGGATTTCGGCGATGACACGTTCGATCAGCGGCGCTGAAGTAGGTCCTTCGAGCATCCGGTCTTTCATGTCCAGGATTGATTGCTTAAGCTCAGCGAGTTCCCGGACGGTAACGAGGTCGACGCCGCCAGGCGTTTGGACCTGTACGGCACTCGTGTTTGCGGGGTTTCCGGCACTGGCTGTTCGGTAAGTGTCGAACAGTTGTTTTCGGACCGTCGTAGCCGGATCTCCTGAGCCTCCGGCCAGCGGAGCTAGAATGGCGGCGATGGCGGCGAGTTGCTCGGTCGTCGCCTTTTGGGTGGCGTCTTGCTGCGCCATCCTCTCGAGTATGGTTACTGCAAAGGCCGCTGCTGTTGGAGCGCCTTCAGTCACAGGCGACTCGTCGTCGGACGGCGAGTCGGGTCGAGTCATGATCTTTTGCTGACGCTACACTGTCTGCCCCACGGTGGGCGCTAACTGTTTAAACTAGGACTGTCAATAAACTAGTAAAGAGAAGAGACGAGTTCTCGTCGGTGGGTCAAGATAAAGACGTGTTTTATTAGATCAGTGAGTCGAAACCGAGTTACAAAAGGGGAAGAGAACAGAGGAAAAAGTCCGGCGAAGACAAGTTCGTCGGACCGTACAAGTCGGCGAGATGTAAGATGTAAAACCCTAATTCTAGCCGAAAGTAAGTGTAGTGATTTGCGGATCCCCTCCTTGTTGCCTTGTCTCCTCCTTTTATAGGTGAATGCTCGTTGACCTAATGTGTCTTGTCTCGATGGGCCTTCTCGAGTAATTGGGCCGACTCATAGGACCGTTGTGTCAGGTCGTTGAGCCGATGATGTTCAGACAGTCATCTCATCGACCAAAAGTAGTCTGGAGCCGAGCCGACCACCGGCTTACAAGTCGACGAGCCGATCTTCTTTGTTGTAATCATATGTCTAGATAATTGTCTTCCGGGCCTTTTGGGAGGGCTAGGCCCATACCCAACACTCACACACCAATTGATAGAGTATATAAACTTCTATTTAATCGCAACCAAACTCAATCCAAATCGCGTATATAATATAATAAGCAAGAATCAAATTACACTCTTGGTATCTGAATTTGAGAAATCGCTGCCTAACCCGTTAGATGATCTTCTCCTCAATCCAAATTCCAAAAATATTTAGAATTCGAATTACAAAAATAATTAGGAAGACTCTAATTCAAAAAGAGTATCCTATTGATTTAAATCTGCCAAGTCAAATCCTTTAAACTCCAACGGCTCCTTCTTCTCTGCTCCTCTCTTCAGCTCCTCTTCTCACGTAAACCTTATCCAGCTTATCACATTTCTGCTTATGCTTTCTCTTTCCAAAAACGACAAGCTCTAGGTAACACAAAAGACCAAAAGTCTTCTGCAATGCTTTTCTATCTTACTGGTCTCTACTTGATACTTATTATGCCTGATTGCAGGAATAACGGAGCAGGAATCACTCTGTATTTACACTTCATACAATTTTCGGACTTGAACTCTCTCCTGTTCTCTGGCTTCTTGGTAAGACCATTGGCATTTCTTAAATTTCTTTTATGAGATTATCAAGAATGTTTCAACACTGCATCACCTTCAAATTCTATTTTTTCCTTCATTGTTACAGAGTTCATGTTATTGTAAAGTAGATTCAAAATTAAATAAAGTACTTATTTAAAAAAAGAGTTCAAGCTAAATTACAAAATTATACCTAAATCAATAACTAGTTTAGCTCAGAAAGTTTGAAACATGGAACAAAGATCTAGTAATCAACCCTAGGGTAGATTGAAGACATCAGCATTTACGATCACTTACTATGATACACTAGAAGAACAAAGAGTCTCAACCATTCCATTCACAGCTTCACTTTTCCTCTGGATTTTCTGTGACATTCTTCTGTAAAGCCTCTTCAACATTTGGTGTTGTGTTCTCTTGTTGGGATTGATCTGTGTTGGGCTGCAAAGGAGGAGGCTGGGATGGTAAGTTCTCTGTCTGAGATGCTGAATTCTCCTCTTGTGATGATGGTTCTACAGTGATCTTCAGGTCTTTATCTTGGCCACTCGGTGAAACAGATCCTTCAGTAACACCTTTGCTTGGATCTTCTTTGTTATCTTGTTTTGGAGGATTAGGAGTCTCTGAGTGAGGTGCCTGTTGTGAAGGATCATCACACTCAGCTTCATTTCCTACAGAACCTTGTGATTCATCATTAGTTTCATCTCCTTCATTCATAGATGCATTTTCAGCTTCAACCGTTTGACTTATAGCTGCTGCATCTTTAGCTTCAACCGTTTGACTTATTGCTGCTGCAACTTCATCTTCAACTGTTTGACTTACAGCTGCTGCACCTTCAGCTTCAACTGTTCGATCCGTAGCTGAATCTACAGTTGGTTTTGCTGTCTCAGAATGTGGCGTTGCCTCTTTATTAACCTTTAGATTAATTTTACCAACCATCTTGGGCGACTGAACATCAGCTGTCGTAGAAGACATTTTTGCTGTAGTGGCGCTTCTCATAACGCGACCATATTTAGGGGGAAAAGACTTGCCACTGTACAACTGCACACATCTTGAGCAATGCCATTCAGATTTAGGAACACCTTTGATATTGTTAGCTTGTAGACATTTCAAGTGATATCCCTTTTCACAGGCATCACAAATCAGCAGCGTCTCTACTTCGTTGATGGTTCCTTGGCACATCTGGCATGTCATTGCTTTGCTCATATACTCTCTTGAAGGTGGATTCCACAAGAGGTTTTGTTTAGCCCTCGGTTGCAGTACCTTGTGGATAATCTTAGCGATTTCAGCATGGTGGTTGTTTCCAAAAGGTGAAGAGGTCTGACCATAAGTCACTCCTTTCATGCCTGGGAATGCACCTGGCTGAGGTTGAGACACGAAGGGTCTGAAGCTCGGATCTGTGACTCTTGAAGAGCTCGGAAGGTGAACTTTGCTCTCTGATGGAGTTCCAAATGATATGGTGGAGGAACTGGGATGAGGTTGGGCAGACCAAGATGCAGCAGCATTCCCATAATAATTTCCACCAGGAACTGCTGGTTTACAAGAAGAAGTAATAGTTTAGAGATACACTTGTCCACAATGAACCAAAAAAATATGACCATAACACTCAAATTAGACACAAAATGAAACCTAACAGACGTTTGAAAGAGCACAACAGAAATGATATGCAAAGGCATAAAACACCTGTAAACTTCTTAAAGACAAAACCTAAAAAGAGCACACTGAAAAACCGGAAAGTTTGTTGATAACTTCAAAACCAAACAATGGGTAAGTTTGTGAACTTCTAATGTATACTATTAAGCCACCACCCATATCAAATCAACCAAATGACCCAAAAAAATCTCCACCATCCAATACCAAAACTGGAGTAAATTCGTCCAGCTGATGATAACTTGGAAAATAATATGGGGACAGAAGAATGTACGTAAGGTCAACTTACCTGGTCCGTGTGAAGAAGCACTGGCATGCACATCCGGCTTAAACTGTGGTCTAATCCCTGATGCATCCTTAACGAAATGGGTTCCACTTGCATTAACAGCACTACCGGATACCTTCATCTCGTTATTAACCCACTGATGTCCCATAGAAACACTACTTGCTGCAAAAAAAAGCATACAATGAACAAGATTGTCATGACTACTTACTGAGACTATTAGTAAGCATAGTGAGTCATACCCGGAGTTAAATGAGCTGGAGATGTATAGATAGTGGGAACTACAGTGTTCTTCTTCGCATCTTCCATCTAAAAAAAGACACATTAATGACAAAAACAAATCGTATTAGATCAAGGAGGCAACTTTTGATTCGAATCAATCAATTGAAAGCAAAAAAGAAGAAACCTTTCTCTTGCCAAGAGAGAGCTTCTCGGAGATGGTTAACTTAGGAGCTCGGAACCCTAATCTCTGATCCTTGAGCTTACCGTTCAAACCCAGATCTTCAATCACAGCTCCGATAGCATCCCTGCCGATGATATCCTTTGGAGGAAACTCTTGACACATGTCTACCAGTTTCGATTTAGCTTCAACCATTAGCTCAAGCTCCAATTCCGTCGGGGGTTTGCCTCCTCGGATCCTCCGTAGTGCGGACAAGACGAGAACAATCTCTGCTACTCTGTTTACTTCCCCGTCGAATCGCGGTTTCTTTGACGGTGGAGCTGCACATTCTCCCTCTCCCTCTCCCTCGAGATTCGTCGGTACATCGGTAGCCGCCGCTTCCATCCTCAACGTGAGAGAGAGAGAAAGAGAGAGAGAGAGAGAGAACCCTAGAAGAAAGAGAGGGAGATCTGAGAGTTTCCTCGGAGTTTTAAAATTTTTGAAAATGAAAATGTAATCGCGCAAAACCTAATTTTCGCGGGTAAAAATTTGGGGGAAAAGAAAAAAGATTTTGAGGATAAAAGACGAGAGCCGATTTACATAAAGAGATTTGCAGCAGCAGAAGGATTTTAGAGCGAGAGAGGACGGACGGAGCGTGTTTTCGTTGCTATTTTCTACATAGATAATTATTTATTAATATATATATTTTAACAGCTGTATCATTGTTTTTTTGGGCTAAGAATTGGGCCTGTATAAATTGATGTCTTTTTTACAGTGTAGCCCCCATGGACTTCTTCTGCGTCTTCTTCTTCTTTTTTTTGTAATGCAGGTTATATAACTTTTATTTAAAAATATATTGAAACCTAAAATTTATTTGTTCAGCAAAAAGAAAGTCAGTTATCTCTACTCTCTTAACCATTACAAATCTTTTAGAGCGTAGAGAAGTCTGTTTTTTTGTTCTTTTTGGTGTAAATCTTTGATCTTTAATCGATAATGAGTTCTCCTTTTCGGATTTTGTTCTTTGCATAGGCGATTTTGCATCGAGGAAAAATGTATATATAGAAAGGACTACTTATATATATATCAGCTTAAACCTAATTAGTGTCGTGACTTGCTCTCCATATATTGTAATGCATAATTTATAATAAAACTCAAGTTCCATAATCTTATATGGTATCATAGCCGTCGCTCTAAAGACCTAATTTTTCTTGTTCACAATCTCTTTTCACGTCACAAGCTTTGACAACATCTCCAAACAACTCTGCTACTATCACCGACACCAGTACCACAAACCCAAACACACAAACCCTTCTTAATATAAACATGTATAGTGTTTCTAAGCTTTCAGCTACAAATTACCTCATGTGGAGTCTCGAAGTTCATGCTTTGGTAGATGGTTATGTTTATATTGGCCATCTTGATGGATCTACTGTGATACCATCTCCGATGATTACAGTTGATGGTGAAACTAGAACCAATCAAGAACATATGATCTGGAAGTGGCAAGATCGCTTGATCTACAATGTGTTGTTGGGTGCCATTACTCTCCATCTTTAACGGATGGTCTCCCGTGCGCTTACTGCTGCTCAGGTGTGGGAGACTCTAGCCGCTACATATGTGAAGCCTAGCAGGCTCACATCAAAAATATGTGCAATCAACTCAAGTATAAGAAAGAAGACAAGACTACTGATGTCTATGTGCAAGGGGTTACGACTAGAGTTGATCAGCTTGCAATTCTAGGAAAACCCATGGATCATGAAGATCAGATAGCTGAGGTACTTAAAGGCTTACCTACTGAGTACAAGACGGTGATTGACCAGATTGAAGGCCGTGACACACCCCCAATGGTCACTGAAATTCAAGAGAAATTGCTTCATCATGTAGCCATGTGTCTACTCGCAATGAAATTATATCTTAAAGCGCAGGGTATCTCTCATCTTACTTCACCTCTGCACACTCCTGAACACAATGGTATTACGGAGAGGTAGTGATACACTATGGATTTGACTCGTTTTCATTCATAGTTTATAGGTGTTTTTACTAATAATTATTATATTATAGAGTCTATTTATTATATTTATAAGATCATGAATGTTTTGGAGATAAGTGATTTCTGGAGTATTTTGGAGATATTTGGAGCAAGCACCCGAGATGACCATCGAGCTCGACCATCGGTCGATATTGTGTATCGATCGACAACGAAGCGCGCAGAAAACCCGTTTGGTCACAGCCAACTTGAAGCCCAAGTCTTCACCATTTTACAAGATTGCCCATGACGAGTTTTACCCTAATTATATAAGCTTTGCCGCTATGTTAGAGGCAAAGTGTGCTTTTCTAGTTTTACTATTATCACAACAAAGGTTTTTAGGATTTTGATAGATTGGAGAGAAGATCCAAAGTTATAATTTGTGATTGGAACTCCATTGATATCTATTTACTATTCTAATAAAGTTTTTATACTTAACTGTTGTTATGAATTGCTTAGCCATGTTTGAGTAGTTTCATTGTTAGATTTTAGGGTTTAAATAGGTTAGGAGGGATTAGCCCCAACTATAGAATGCTGAGTTGTGATAATCATCTTTAGGATTGTTCATTAATGCATGTGTCTAGATTAGCAACCTAGAACCTGCCCTTGGATTTGATTGATAAAAGCGAGAGCTTTATTCTCATTCTGAAAACATTCTAATAGAACTATGTTTCTTGCTATGAGCAAGGCGAGAGCTGATCTAGTGAGCTTAGTAAGCTGTTATTCAACCCGCACATAAAGCTTGACTAGAGCGCGTCGATCGATATCACACTTGAATAACCAATCGACATAGCAAAAGGTGTATCGGTCGATATCCCTACAAGATTATCGATCAACTCTTTTTATTGATCAAAAAGCGACAGTTGAGATCGATAGATCTAATTAATAGACAAGTCCAAACATTGCGAACGCTGATGGACTTGTAGACTAAATAGTTGAGCTTTACATTACCATGCATGCAACTCATTAGGCATCTGTAGGATTATAATCCCAAGTTTTCTGAATAAAAACCCTAAGTCTAGCTATTTCCTTTTTAAGCACCAAAACCTCAAACCAGCTATTGAACAAATACTTGTTTAATATAAAACTGCAATTTACATTTAAAAACTCTAAAATCATCTTGCTTAACAAATCATATTAGATTTCCTAGGTTTCCTAGATCCCTATGAATTTGATCCCTAAGTACTACAACTCGACCTCTTATTTGAGAGAGTATAAATCACTCCTTAGGGTAATTTGAGTGGTATCAGGAAGCATCGGCATGTCCTGGAGACAGGATTGACACAGATGTCCCAAGCAAAGATGTCGAAGAAACACTGGCCTTTTGCCTTTGCTGCAGCCATCTACTAGATTAATCGGTTGCCAACACAAAACTTGGAGTTTCAATCACTATATCGGAAGCTATTCCAGAAATCTTCGAATTACAATCGGCTTAGGGTTGTAGGATGCCTTTGTTTTTCTTGGCTGCGACCATACACAAAACATAAATGAGAGGATCGGTCAAAGCCTTGCATATCTTTGGGCTACTCGACAAGCCAAAGTGCTTACCTATGTCTCCATGTTCCCACTTGAAGGTTATACACATCTCGACATGTAACTTTCCAAGAGACGGTGTTTCCATTCTGTTGTTCTTCGATGAGTTCAACCTCGAGCTCTCTTCTTGAACAATTGAGCTCTGATTCGCCAGTGTATCATCCGGTAACTCCGGTTCCTCTACAGACCTCTACGTCTTAGCCTACTGCTCCTTCCCCCTGTTTGAATCCTCACCTGCCACCACAAGTCAGCTCGTCATTGTTGCTTCAACAAACTTAGGTATCGCCTTCTTCTTCTCATTCTCCGTCTCATTCTTCTTCGCCCTCTAATTCTGAGCCCACTGCTCCAAGTTATAATGGGCCACAACCCACGCCCCAGACACCTCACCAAATAAATGAAGCCCAACAAAAAGCTCCATCTCCCACAAATAACCAAACCCGTGTCTTACCAACTAGTGAACCAGAAATACAACTATCGTCAAATTCCCAAATTCCCAAAACCTACAAAATCTGATCACGACAGAACCACCGCATAATCATCATCCTATGAGAATCCAAAATCAGATAGTCAAGCCAGTTAACAAGTTCAGTTTCACCGTCTCTAGAAAACACTTGCAACGCAAACTAAGAATAGTTAATCAAGCACTTCAAGATGAACGGTGGCGTAAAGTGATGTCTACAGAGTATGATGCCCATATCAAATATCAGACATGGGACTTAGTTCCACCGGATCCATCTCAGAATCTTGTTGGCTGTAGATGGATATACACCACCAAATACTTGGCTAATGGAGAAGAGGAGAGACCCAAAGCACGCCTAGTTGCACGCGGTAACACACAGAGGTATGGAGTTGATTTCAGTGAGACATTTAGTATTGTGATTATGACAACGACGAATCTCCTAGTTCTCAATATTATAGTCAATCGTGGATGGCAGTTGAAGCAGTTGTATTTTAACAAGGCTTTTCTGGAAGGAGAGCTTCAAGAAGAGGTATACAGGACTCAACCGCCGGGTTTCGTCGACACTGATAGACCACATCATATATGTCGCCTGAAGAAACCAATTTATGGACTCAAGCAGTCTCCTCGCGCTTTGTACATGGCCTTGAAGAAATATCTGATCGACATTAGCTTTCACAATTTCGTCGCAGATACGTCACTCTTCACTTGCAGCAATGGCTCACAACATACATACGTTCTCGTGTATGTCGATGACATAATAGTCACTGGAAGTGATCCTAACCATGTCTTCTCTATTCTAAAGTCTTTGGCAAATAGGTTCTTCATCAAGGATCCTGTTGATTTACATTACTTCTTAGGTGTTGAGGTTACACGGTCTCTTGCAGCACTTCATCTAATGTAGAGATGTTACATTCTTGATTTGCTGACTCGTACGAACATGTTGGACTGCAAACCAGTCGCAATTCCGATGCAAACTACTCCCAAACTGACATTAAAGGACAGTGATCCTCTGACTGATCCATCACATTACATGTTGATTATTGGAAGTCTGCAGTATCTTGGTTTTACGAGGCCGGATATGTCTTTTGTTGTTAGCCGATTTTCTCTGTCTATGCATTAGCCAACGGTGTGTAATTGGCAGGCAGTAAAGAGAGTGCTTCGTTACTTGGCAGGAACTCCAAGTCATGGTATCTACATGAAAGCCGGGTCATCTCTTACAATTCATGCTTTTACAAACTCATATTAGGCATAAGACAGTGATGATTATGTTTCGACAAATGTGTATGTGATCTATCTTGGCTCTACTCCGGTGTCCTGGTCATCTAAGAAGCCGAATGGGGTGGCTCGATCGTCTACGGAAGCGGAGTACAGGGCAGTCGCCAATACTGCATTAGAGGTTTGTAGGATCTGCTGCTTGTTTCAAGAACTTGGCATTCAAGTTCCGGTAGCACCTGTCATATATTGCGATAATGTTGGTGCGACTTATATGTGTGCAAACCCGGTGTTTCACTCACGAATGAATCATATTGCAATTGATTACCACTTTATAAGGAATCTTGTCCTGCTGGGAATGGTTCGAGTTGCACACATTTCTACAAGAGATCAACTTGCAGATGCACTAACAAAGCCACTGAGTAAGCAGCAGTTCATCATAGCAACATCCAAGATTGGAGTCACAAGAGTCCCTCCATCTTGAGAGGGCGTATTGAGGAAGAATGTATATATGGAAATGACTTCTATGTAAATGAGGTTAACCTATTTAGTGTCGAGACTTGCTCTCTATATATTGTAATGCATAGCTTCTAATACGAGTCAAGTTCCATAATCTATATTTTGTTCTTCACATAAGTGATTTTTTCATGTGCGCATTCGAATCTACTCTTCACCTTCTTTGTTATATATCTTTTGGTTCGGCTTGAATCGCTTTAGATTGACCCTTCCAAACGCATCCCAAACTGTTTGGCTAGTATATGGTTTCCTTTTTAACTAGTTCTCTCCTAATTCCTCTTAAGAGTATTAATTTTTACCCATCATCACATGTAAGGCTCTTAGGTAAAGTTTCTTTTTAAAGAGAAAGGTTGGAGAAGATGGATTACTTTCGCTCAAGCTGGGAAATTAAGATAGTAAAGTTGGCGTTTTGATAAACGGTCCGACATAAAGTATATTCTACTTGGCCTGAAGAGATTCTTGACTCAGTCTGACTTGTGAATCATGACTCAATGCTGGAAGGCGTCTTAGTGAGCATGAAGTAAAAATGCTTACTAGATCCAAGGTTCACGGTGTTTTGATGAATTGCTCTATCGGAGGTTTGTCATCGGAGATGATCAAGCGGTGGAAGCAACTTCGGTGGTGTACAGAGAACGCTTAATCAAGGCCACGTGGCTGAAGGCTCTAAATTTTAATACATGTGTTTCTCTGTCTTGCATTTAGTATCTTACATTAATTGTAAATTGTACTACTGCTTTAGCCCTTTGGGCTTAATGAAATACAAATGTTGACAAAAAAAATTATTCATCAAAAGAATATATACAATTTTTAACAAAACATAAAAGAGATTATTAGTTAAATTGACAACAATTGTTTCCATAAAAATACACTATATATTCCAATTCTTTGATATAATATCGTACTCTCTCCATTTTAAGAATATGGTCTTTTTATTTTATATATATATTTTAAAAAACTAATTAAAGTTTTTTTACTCTTACTTAACGTATTATGGACTTTTCAAATATGGCCTAAAATTTCAAGTCAAACATAAAAATAACCTATATTTTTTTTAATAACTTTTTTTTCTATTCACCCTAGAAGTTCGAGTTATTCATGAAAATATCATTTTTTTCTTTCTTTTTCCGAAAATGAGTCTTTTACTTTATCATCCTCATCTTCACAAAGTATTTATCATACTGTCATTGCCATCAATACACTAACCACCATGAACAACCAATTTGAAGCTCTTAATGCACCAAAGTTTCAATTTTCATCTTCATATCTCATTACTTATGCACACAAATCACATCTCTTTCACTCTCTCTTTAAATTCATCCAAAAACAAAGATTTTGATTCCAAGTTACGTAAGGCTCATAGAGACATTGAAACTCATGATGCGTGGTCATTAACGACTTGGTAGCTTTTGTAATGAAGTTCTAGGTGCTTAGAGAAGCTAAGCAAGTCATCTCATAGGTTCAAGGTATGAAATGGTTTTTTTTCAGATCTTTTTGCGACGACTTTCAGAAGACTTCGGGAAGACTTTCAGAAGACTTTGCAAGATGTATTCTCCATCAAGAAGACTTCCCTAGAAAACTTCTAAGTTTTCTTTATTAAGAAAAACAAATTGAAAAATCTCAGAGAAAACTTCTCGGATAAACATGTTAGTTTTCCAATTGACCAAAGTTTATCAGAAATTTGACTTTTTATAGAAGACTTCCCGGGGATAATTTCTATAGAAGTCTTCTCACTGTTGCAAGAAGTTTATGTGTAATACTTTTGCAATTGAAAAATAATAGTAAAAAAATTATTATTAATGAGAAAACTTCTTTAGAAGTCTTCACAAATTTTATTTCAGGTTTTGGTCAAATTTTTGGTTACGAGAGAAAACTTCTATAGAAGTCTTCCGACGGAAGATAAGTAGATTTAGGCGGAAAACCTAAATTCTTCTTAAATTTAAGCGAAAATCGTAAATTTTACTAGAATTTAGGCGGGATATGTCAGAAGACTTATTGGGAGTCTTATGTCAGTCTTTATGACCCTATAATCAAATAACTAAGCAAAAAACACATCCTTAACCGTAAAAGATACTTAGAAAGTACTTAAACCAAATTATTAGATAGTCACTAAACACATATAAGTCAATTTTTTTTCAAAAAAAGGAAAAATATAAGATTTCAAAGTTTAACCTTAAAAATACGAACAATAGTATAACATATGTTACCAGACCTTAACTAAAGACTATCATTACCCAATCTACATTCACTCATCTATGTTAAAAATAATTCAATTTCAGTAAAACTGAATTTCCATCATTTAGAAATATTTATTAATACATAATTTCGACTTTTTCCCTTTCAAAATATTTTTTATAAAAATTATTAATTAATTTTAAGATCTAATACATGAGAAGACTTCCCATATAAGACTTCAATTTAGGCGGGAAACCTAAATTCTTCTAAAATTTAGGTGGGAACCCTACATTCTACTAAACTTTAGGTGAGATGTGTCAGAAGACTTCTTGGGAAGTCTTATGTTAGTCTTCCATGCCCTATAATCAAATAACTAAGAAAACACACTTTCTTAAACTTTAAAGATACTTAAAAAGTGTTTAAATCAAGTTATTAGATAGTCACTAAACACATATAGGTCAAACCAAAAGAATAAGATAAGATTTCAAAATCCAACCCTAAAAATACCAACAATACTATACTATATGTTACCAAACCCTAAATCAAGGACTATCATAACTCAATCCACATTCATTCATCTATGTTGAAAAGAACTCAATTTTAGTAAAACTAAATTCACATCATTTAGAAATGTTTATTATTACATGATTTCAGTTTTTTCCCCATCAAAACATTTTTTATAAACTTTTTAAATTATTTTAAAGATCTACTACTTCTTTGTAAGTGTTCTCACGCAGAGGGTTATAATGGTAAAACTCAATACAATTTTTTTTGTTTGGTCATAAGAAGATTGTTGTAATTTCACTACTATTTTAGGTTACTTTTGCATTTGATTGAATTCGGGGCACACTTTTGTATTTAAAATAAATTTTGAGTCTTTTTGACAATTTCCCCAAGTATTATTTTTTATTTTGTTAATTAGTGAGCTAAAAGTAAAGGTAAAACTGGAAAATTATTAAATATATGGATTAAAAATATAAAACGACATTTATAAATAAGTTCGAAATTCTAAAACGATACTTAATATATATATCAGAGAGAGTAGTTTTTAGATTACCCAATGTATTTATTGTTTCTTTACTTATTAAATAAACATTAGAGAATTTTTTTTGAAACTCATGTGTAAAATCTAGCATTTTAACATATGTCACACAATCATTTGAATAGTCATGTTACAATATTAACATAATATGGTTTCAGTTTCCTAAAAAAATTTCAATTTTCTAAATTTATAATCTCTTAGATTTTTATTGAGTAGAAGAGGATAGTGATGATCTAAAAGAGCCATACAAAGTTGAGTGCTATGCAATACACTGAATCATAAGTTCTAAATTTTTAGTTTACATTATTATTTGTATAACTCCCAAGTCGTTGTTAGCATCGTAAACATGTAGCCAATTTTACAATCGAAAGACATAAAAACAGCAGTGTATTTATATATTTATTACTTAAATAATGAGAGAAATGGCTTGTTGTCTTGACATTATTAAAGTTATGCTTTAAGAAAGCGAAACTAGAACATAAATGAAATATAAACAAACTTTGGAAAGTGAATAAATCTTATCATGGGTGGATGGGTTTAGAGTTGATGCATCTAAATCATGAACAATATCTCCACTTGCTTGATTTGGCTTTTTGCTTCATTTGAGAGAAAATTGGACTCAGTGGACGATGATAGTTAGATGACATATATCATACCAATTTTGATGTTTTCTAAACCACGTGAAATATTAATAGATATGGTTGGTTATGATAATTATTTACTAAAAATATTCTATAAAAAATTTACTCTGAGAAATAAATAGACAAATACTTTTTGAAGATAGCTAAGGTCCTCAACTAGAGGCTTGTTATTTGAATTCAATGGAATGCTTATAAAATATTATTAATTATCTTTGATGTACATAATGAAATTTTTATTTGATTCTATGATAATCGTTATGAACGCTTCCAATTTCATTTATATCTGCTATAAAAAAATCAACTAAATAGATTATTTGTTGGGTCATATCTGAGAAAAGAGGCTTAGAGAATATTGGTTATACTATGTATCAAACATTATTATTTGTATAAATTTTTTATTCGCATACAGATAATATATTGAAAAGTAAATGATAAATGTGAAGGAATACAAGGTAAACATTTAAACCTGCAGAAATAGGAAACTTTTTTTAAAAAGTTGTTGGCGAAAAATATGTTTTTCAGAAACAAAAGTCCTATTGAATAAAATCTAATAATGAAGAGGACTTAGACTATGTACAATGGGGTTGTTGAATTTTTGAATCAACAGTTGAACTTTCAAGAACATGTTGAAAAAAATCAAAATGCTTAGGTGGATTCAAATGAGTTGAATCTTCTCAACATGTTGAAAAATAAAAAAAAAATTGGGTCCACAGGTGCAATGTATCATTTTTCAATAAGAAAGAAGAGAGAGAATGATATATTTGATACTTTTTATCCTAATTGTTTGTGATTAGTTTTTTATATAAATAGATTAATTTGTTTTATTTTATATCAAAAAATTTTGTGTTTTTTTTTTGTAACACAAAAATTTTTGTGTTTCATATTCTACAAATAGAAAGTTGTTTTATTTGATTTGGATTTAAAAATAATAATACATAGTTTTACAAGTTTTTAGTAAACTAGTTTAATTTGATTACATGAAAAATATAAAACAAGATAAAATAATATATTTTAAAATTTTATTTCCTTTAATTTGATTTTATTTTATTATTTCTGTTAATAGGTAGATATTTTTATAAACAATTCAGTATGACTCTATCATATTTTCAAGTGAAGATCATGATTTGATTGAAGCTATCTCTAAAACTCATGCTTGGCCTTATTTTAAGTTCTACTCTTCAAAGATTTTACCACTTTTGAACGAGTTCCAGGACTGGAAAGCACAATTCAACTCTCGACACAACATCAAAGGAGCCATGCTTATTGCGGAAAGTGTGATTAAAGAAGATCTCTTTCAATCTTACATTGCTAGAGGACATCCTTCTTGGCTTACTAATCTTTTCGTTTAAGTCAAAATCCACTCTATGTCTATGTTTGAATTTTTTCCTTGTGTAACACTTCAAGATTAAATTTCTAGTGTTTAAAAAAAAAGTTAGATATTTTTATAAAACTAGTATCCAGATATACAAGTATGCAAACGTAAAATATAAAATAAAAATGGTGGAATAGGATGTTGAATTTTATTTAAAAAATTATTGTAAAGGTTAAAAATGAATTTGGTGTTAAGTAATTAGGAGAAAGAGGGATAATATGATGTAGAATGTTAAAAAGAGCAAGCAAGGGTGTTGAATAATTTTACATATTGTGGATAGTGTTCACCCAACATGGTGGTGTTGAAACCAAATTCAACTCTTAAATAATCAACAATGGGGTTGTTGAAGTTTTATTACATATCTAGGTGGCTGCAAAGATGTTGTAAAGTTTCAACGTTGAATATTTTTTTAGTTGTCCAACTTAGCCACGTGGCGTAAATTGATCGGTTGTGCATTTTTTAACTCATCTAATCATTTGAGCTCATTTATTATATAATAAAACTTTTAATTAAATTAAAAAAGTTCATGATTTTTATGATTTATAAATATAGACTACTCTCACTTCATTTGGATACATAAAACGTCATTTTCATTATAATCAACTATTTTAGTGATTTAAACCTTTTTCTTTTGCAAACCAAAAAATATTTTTGTTAAATGGATCCCAATAACATCCAAAATTCTTCTAATTTCCGTTTAACTACCAAAATTCCAACAATTACTAATTTCAAAACCAAACTAGTTATGTTTGTTTTTGTTTTTAAGTTAATTACAATTACAAATATTATTAATATGTATTTATTATAATATGAAAAATATAAGTATGAATTAAAAATGGTGGGATAGAGTGTTGATTTTTTTTTAAACAAACTATTGTATAGGTTAAAAATGAAGTGGAATAAATTAGGTTGAAGAGAGAAATAAGATGATGTGGAATGTTAAAAATAGGAAAAAAATATGTTGAAAATGAAATGGGTGTTCAAACCATTGTATATATGGTTTAGAGAAACAACACTACAAACTATATTTTTTTATAATCTAAGAGTATTTAGATTGAAATTCAACTAATTTCTAAGGAGGAAAATACCAACAACTATTTTTTTCTAATGAGGTCTAGAACATAGCTTGATTTTCGTTAATAGGAACTTAGTTCCTGGTACGATTTAAATATAGTATACAAACTATATGTTCCTTGCGGTAAACACGCTATATGTTTACAACGAGGTATTACACGCCATGCATAAATATTATAGTTTACAACGAGGTATCACACGCCATACATAAATATTATAGTTTTAAACTAGTATTTTAATTTCAAAATGAATATTTAGTTGATGCATTAATAACTTTTTATTTTACTCTATCAGTTTACAAATAAAAAATCATAATTTTTTTAATTTTTTTTAATTTGATTTAAATATTTTACTTTTGATTTTATTTAATTCTAGTTAAATTGTTTTTAAAATATATTTGTTTCCTTTTCTAAAAAATAGATTTTGGTAACTATATTTATTTTAGAAATATATATAAATGTATATATTCTAAAAATGATATTTAGTTTGCTTTAAAATAAGACATAATAACTTATAAAAATTAATTTATTAGTTAACCTAGTGATCCAACTCTCATTCGTTCAACTCATTTACTCCATTGCTGTTAGGCATGAATTAAAAATATGATTACTTTATAATCATTCTTACCTTGACTAACATATTTAGTTATAGTTTTAAGCTTTTAAATATCCACAAAAATTTGACTTGCTGTTATTTTAATTTATAGTCTTAACACACTTTTACAATTAATTGTGACTTGTTTTAATTGTATCTTCATTTTTATTGGTTGAGTCACATTTATATTAATTTGTTTAATTTATTTACACAAATTTATATCATTTTTATTCTGAATTTACATGAATATATTACTATATTTATAGTTATATTATTAATTTATTTTTAATAATGTTATATTTGTTTAATCTGCTGTGAATATTTGAGTGATTACCATAACTCAAAACTATTATCAAAAATATGTTAAAATAAATCAAATTATCAATATCATAATTAACTTGATGTTAGTCACTTATTAGAAAATATTTATATTTTTTTGGTAAACCTAAATGTCAAGATGAAACGTAAGAAAAAAAATTAAAACATCACTTCACAAATAGTTTAGAGGATTTATCAATTTTGTAAGAAAATAACGTATATTAAAATTAATAATTGTATACATGGAAACTGTTTGTTTCTTGTGAGTTAGCGCATTTTAGTGTGGATTGTCTCAAGCCTTCCATTATTGTAACTATTTAAGAGCACATTCATTCTTACAGTATCTACAAAATAAAAAAAAATAAAAAATAAATAAAAGTTGAAGTGAGAGAGAGAAATATGTTTACATTCGATAAACTTTTTAGATATCAGTATTCTAAAATCTTGTCCATTGACAAGTTCTAAAGAAGTATCTAATCAAATAAAAATATAGAAAAGTATAAAAGAGAGATGACTGAGGTTGTCTGAACTGATACTTTAAGAGTCTATTTAGAAACTTTGATAACACATTTTCACTTTCACTAGTCTATATCTATCTAAGATTCTAAAGCAATTAAATTTAATAACCCAACCACAACTACAACACACTAAAATATTGAATATCTATTGTCAAGAACTTCAAATTTTCATCATCAGCAATGAAGTTGCTTTAAGTGTCAAGTTATTAGTAGTTGAGATTTGTAAATAAATATTAATTGCATAAATAAAATTTAGTTAAAATAATAATATTAAAGCTGTCAGAAACTGTGGTAGGGTTCTAAAATGTTGAGGTTACTCTAGGAGTAGTTACATAGACAATATTCATTGAATATCTCAGCAATTAAATAAAAGAAAAAAAAGAAAAAAAAAACAAGAAAAGACATGAAAGAGACAAAAAAAAAATCTCATATTAGATATTTTTAAATATTTTTTAGAACCCTTACATATACATGTCCACCTAAAAATGCATTTAATTTATTTAAATAAATAAGTTTTAGTACATTATTAGTTTTATTTGGTATAAAACCCCTGTATAAAAACTCTATGCAACGGAATTCTCTTAGTCGAGCGATTTGTCTAATGGTTCATTAATGATTATACACCATGAAATCTGGGATTTAAACTCTAGAAAATGTAAATTATGCATATAAAGGAGAAAAAAATATTACAAGAGAACTCAGCATGGTGCAAGGAGTACTGTTAATAGTATAATTATCTTTTGTACTAACCGTTCTGCTTGATATATACATGTATTCAAAGAGGAGATAATATCTGTTGTTAACTCGAGATTTACTATTTATCAGCACTTTTTTTGATTATTAACATCCTAATTTCAAATTCAAAACCATTTTTACATATATATTTTAAAAGTTTCTAATACACATCTCATATTTCTCAAAGACAGTTGTAAAAATCTACCTTTTGAGAGAAAGAAAGATCACTCCACAAATGCTAATTGCTAGGACAAAAGAACAAGCACTAAAGCAGATGATAATGCTATAAAAGTCCAGGTTATGGTGAAGAACTAAAGCTGACAACGATGGAGATATACAGATACAAACTATATACATATTTGTTGGTCCATAAACTGCTCATACATTTTTCTTAATGATCTGCACTAACAATAGGAAGAAGAACAATCCATCACATGCTCTTCTTTCTTCTCTCCGGTAAAGCCACCACGGCACTTTTATACATGTTCAAATGATTCCTAGAAAGAAATGACTGAAAATCCGAATAACTCATCGATTCAACGAGTCATCATCGTCCCACAACATTGAAGAATATAAATCATTACTCACTCGTTGATCAATGGAACCAAACTCATCATCTGATTCTCCTTCTCTCAACATCTCAATCATCTCCACAGCTTCTCTCATCTCCATCCTCCTCTCTTCTTTCTCTTCACAACATCTCAACCCTATTTTCAACAAATTAATCATTTCCCCTTTACAATTCTTCTTCCCTTCCATTTCCTTGTCAAACACGTCACCTGTTTTCTTCTCCTTAACCATGTCACTAACCCAAGTCACAAGACTCATGTTTGGATCATAACCTTGCGACAAGTAATTCTCAGGGAATCTCCCTGTCAAAACCTCTAATATCAACACACCGAGACACCAAACATCTGTCTTCTTTGTCAAGACTTGTCCTTTTGCCGGCCCATACTCTGGTGTTTTGTATGCAGTCATGAAGTTGTGCGCGTGCTCTGAGCCCATCACTGGTCTTAGAGCGTAATCTGTTAGCAACGGCTCGAGTGATTCATCTAAAACCACGTTTGAAGACTTTATATGACCGTGAGGGATAGTTAATGTTGGTAACTCGTTGAACAAGTAATATAAACCCTTTGCTACTCCTTTTATGATCTTTAGACGTGTGATCCAATCCAAACCAGGTTGATCCGCTGAATGATTAGCTGCAAAAACAAAGAACATAGAATCCAAATTGTTAGTATAATTTGGTATTGAGATGGAAGTTTGTGAGATGAGTAATGAAATGTTAAAACATACTATGAAGATGGCTTGCCAAGCTATTATTAGACATAAACTGAGTGACTAAAAGCTTCTCTTCTTTCCGGTAATAGTAAGCGACGAGAGGCAATAGATTCGGATGGTTTAACCTCCCTAGCCTTCTCATATGCTCATGAAACTCATTTCTTCCGACATTGTTCATATGTTTATACCTCTTCACGACCAATGTTTGTCCGCTAGATATTGCTGCTTTGTATGAAGCACCAAACGTTCCACTACCAAGAACTTCAGCTGAAGCTTTAAGAAGATCTTGAAGACCAAATCTTTGAACATTGTCCCGCACAAATAGAAGCCTGCCTCCTGGATCAGGCGTTGATCTTCTCCTTGCGTGATTCACAAGAGATTCTGCGGGTTTATTGGTCCTAACCACTGGTTCATGATAAGTGTAGCTCTCTACACTTTCCTTACCAGAGGAAGAATAAGCTGACAAGAAATTTCTTCTTCTTCTTGACTGAATGAAACAGAATACAAGTGCGATGATCACTAGTAGTAAGCCAAGAACAATCATAATGATCGCTATAGTGTTAAATGAACCGGTCTTGTTCCCCTGTGGAGAACTAAGAGGAGGACTAGGATGAGTTCTTGGATCAACAGGAATTACTGGAGGGGAAATAGAACATGGACTTAAGGGAGGACCACACAAATCTTTGTTACCTACAATATACAAAACATAAAAACATTCATGTTAAGCAATTTTTTTCTTATCAGAAATGAATAAATAATCCAAATTCATTTTATCTATAGTACATTGGCAAATATTTTTACAGCCCTAGCTAAGAACAACAAAAATATATAAACAATGAAAATATATAGTGAAAATTTTCAAAAATCATATATATATATATATATATATATATATATGTGTGTGTGTGTTTTAATCAGTCGTTTATGTGGCTTAATCCATGGGCCAGCACCATCTATACAGACTAATGAAAATGTACCTGCAAAAGAGCCTGGGTCCATGTTTTGGAGGCTTTCAGGTATCGGTCCAGCGAGGTCATTGTTCTCAAAGCTAGCTAACTTAAGATCCTTTTGTTTGAAATGTGGTATCTGCCCTTGAAACTGATTACCATTTAGCCTCACCTCTACAAGCCTTGGCAAAGAAGCTAAAGAAGAAGGAATTGTTCCTCGGAAGGCATTATTAGCCAGCAAAATCTTCTTCAAATGAGGCATATCTTGAAACGCAAGCGCGGGTATCTCCCCCGAAAACCGGTTATTAGACAAATACAAAGATCTCAACGCAGTGAGCCTCTTAACTTGAGGCATTGGTCCATCGAATTCATTGTTCATGAAGCTTATGGTTCGTAGATTCTTCATAGGAACCAATGGGTCGAGATCTAGTTTCCCGGTTAATTCAAGTCCCTCGAGTTGTAACCCCCAAACGTAATTGCTACAAAGAACACCGAACCAATTTGCGTCATTTCCTTGACATGGTGATGTTGATGGATCCCAACTAAAAAACACCGAACCATTTGCTAATGTATATTTGAATCTCAAGAGACAATCTGCGTCTGAACCTGGCACAACTACTTGAGACATTACGGCCGGACATAACAAGGTAATGAAGATGATGATGAAGACAATGCAAGAAGGTAGATTTTTCTTTGAAGCCGTGTTACACGCAAGCATAACCGGGTTCTCCCAATTGCGCATTGCGGTTACAGACGTGATGGAATCGATTTGATCTCTGCGAAATCTTTCTTTTTGTTGCTTTTGTGTGTTCCGTGAGAGACAAGAAATTGTAAGAACGGAAAGAGGGAAGAACAAAACCTACCAAGAATAGACAAAGCACGAGTGTGTAAATTGGCAAAGATGTGATTCTTTTCTCCCTTTTTCTTTCTATTTTCGTTTTTGGATTTGTAACATCTTAAGATTGTTATTAGGTGGGAGAGAGATAAATGGGTAACCATTCAATTATCTTGTTTAAGTTATATATATGTAATATCTTTGTTGTTTTCGTTTCTAGATGGTTTATTTGGTTGAACAAATTTCAAGAATTAGCCTATAACTGGTAAATTATTCTATATTGTATCTGGACTAATTAAACAATGTGTTATAAGTTAGAGCTTGTAGAATTTATGAATTTCTCTTTTATTGCCAGTTACACTACAAATTAAATAATATTCTTTCAGTTTTTAATAGATTTTTTGTAACTTTTCATTATTTTGTTTATTTTTATTATTAGTAATTCTAAATTTTAATTGATTGAATTTGTAGAATTACTATCGGTTTAAATTTGTTGAAAGTAATTGATCATATGAAATAATGTATCTATAGTTAAAACTTAAATATTTTATTACTATTTTGAAAAAAGACTACTAGCTTGCTTGATTTTTTTACCGTGATATTTAGCTTGGCTTTATTATCTGTCAAATGAATTAAATTATGTCATTGAGAAAATAATTAAAACTAGATTTGGATCCGCACAATAGTGCGGGTATTAATTTTCATGTTTACATATATTTTACATAAATAAATATATTTATATAATTATTTTAAATATAACAATTTGATAATTTTCATGCTGTAAGTTAATTGATTATTTCAAATCATCACATATATTTGGTATTTTTATTATATATATTTTAAAATTAATTTTTATTTAATTATTATGATCCTGATCCGTAATTCAAAGCGCTAGATTTCTTTTATCAATATTTTTTTTATGTTTATTCATTTAAGATAATAACTATATATATATAAAAGTTTAAGATAAGTTAATTTTATACATGAATTATCTAATTTACTAATGTTAACTCGTTCTACCAATATATTCTATTTCCAGCATAAATTTTTAATGTTTGTGAAAATAAAATATATTAATTTATCAGTTTAAAACAATTTTATCATATTTAGTTAAATACAATTTTTTACTTTAAAATGATAGATATAACTATAAAATAGTAAAATTTGATATAATTTTTTTCATATATAAAAGATAACTGAGTATATATATACTAATGTATAATAACATTAATTTCATTACTAATTACAAAATTAGTGAAAATATTTATATTCAATTTTTGATAATTAAGATATTTTTAAAATGTTTTCCAACACATTTGTTAAAAAATATATTTATATTTATATTTTAAATTAAAAGATATTAAATTATATTATGATTTAAGTAGTTAAAAGATTATATATTTGTATTAAGGAAATAAATTTAATAAAAAATTTAAATGATGATCCAAATAAAAATATCACACATGAATCAATGTGAATTTGTTAACTAATCCAGGTTTTTAGAAGTCGATGTTATATTAGGAATGATATATTATTAATTCATATTATTAGTAATAAATGAATAATAATTGATTTCTAGCAAAGGTCCATTTAAAAAAAAATTACACATGAATCAAAGTTCTGAATTTTGTTTTAATATATAAGATATGTATAGTGACATTTTTTTTATCTTCTATGTGTAGTAAAATAGTTAAATACTATTTGGCCATTTAGCGACAAGTCGTGTTTCATTGTTAATTTGTTGTTAAGCGCATTATGACGAATTTTTTTGTGGAAGCACCGTAGCCTATTGGTTAAGGTTTAAAGGCTTCTACATCCAGGTCTGGGGTTCGAATCTCGGACTATGCAATTTATTGCAGATTACAGTAAATCCAGGTTTCAAGTCCCGGAGAGAGCGGTTTATTAAACAATTATGCATACTACAAAGGAAAGACTTGCAAGAGATCTTCAACATTGTGCAAATAAATCTGGCCAAGCGTGGATCTTCATAGGACGGCGATGCAGTTAGGCGTAGGTCTTCATAAGGCAGGTAGTATTGTCGGTTGTCGAATCGTCTATATAATATTTCATATATCATAATTGTAAGATCATAATAAATCAGTGTTAAAAAAAAAAAAAAAAACGAATTTATAACGAATGCATGCGGCGTTAACCCTCACTTTTCTTATAGTGAGTACGGAAATATTTGTTTCCATTCAAAAGTCTCGTAAAGAAATTAAAATGATGACTTTATAATGCCTTTTTGAAATTCTGTGACCGCACGAATTGTCGATTTTATTGTAACTTGGAAGAGTTGATTTTTTTGTCCGACAATGTTAACTCGTGAGAAGACCAAGAAAGGAAGCAAAGACATCGATTCGAGTTCGAAAGAGAGGAAATGAGTAATTTTATTACATAGTGGATGGAAATCAAAATAAAATAAAATAATATGAGAGGTCATATCTATTTTTTTTCCATGAAATTCTTCAAAGACAACATAGGTAGGTTGATCCCAAAAAAAAAAGAACGCCTCAAATGCTTTTAAAGCAAAGCTGAACCCATTCAATCCGTCGGTGAAAAATCGGCTAATTCATACATCAACAAAATTTAACTAATACAAAATTTAATTTTCATACGCGAACTTTCAAATTTTGGTTTTATCATACATTGACCTAATTTCCGTTAGTCAAACGTTGAGTTGTCGTTAACCAGTAACAGAAAATCGGCTAATTCCTATATCAACAGGGACCAGTGGTCCAGAATAATACATAAACATTTCAACTGTGCAAAAACATACATCAACTAATACAAAATTTAAATTCAATACATGAACTTTCGAAATCTAGTTTTAACATACAATAAAGCTTGAATGCGTGTCCGCGCAAATATTTGTTTTTAATTTTTTTATAAATAGTTTAATGACATTCCTAAATATATAAAATTTTGTTCATTTTTATGTTCCTACACATAAAAACCAAACCCACCCGGATCTAGAAAAACCCTATTTGAATCCCACCAGAAAACTAAATATTTAGATAGAAAATAAATAGAAATTTAAGGTATTTTTGGTGTTTCTAGTATTTTTTAACTATTAGACATTTATTTTTGACTATCTACTCTAGGAGTGGGCATTCGGATACCCGTTCGAGTTCGGGTCGGGTATTTCAGATTTTTAGATATTTTGGTATAGACAGATATAAATATCCGAACGTATAGAACCCGTTCGGATATTTCTATACTTCGAGCCGGGTTTGGGTATTTTTAGTTCAGGTTCGTTTATTTCAGGTCAGGTTCGGATATTGAGATTTTAGAAGAATTTTTTTTTTCATTTTTAGTTTTATTCTATTTAAAAATATAGATTTCACTTAACTGATTTTTTTAGTAGATTGAATGATTGATAGATTTGGAGATAACATTTAGAAATAAATAAACATTAATTTGGCTATTGTTTTGAAATTTTGAATGTAACTTTTGTTAATACATGAAACAAAAAACTTGACATGCAATTAAATTGAGCGACAAATCATTTTTTCCGTAATTATATGTATTATATGATCTTAAAGTATATGTAACATTAATATAAATATTTTAAATAAAATGAGAGATGTAAACAAGAAATATAAGGGTAAGTATACATATGTTAAATATTCGGATATCAATTATTATCCGTTCAGGTTCGGATATCCAATCTCTCCTAAATCAATACCTGTTCGGATATTTTACTATTTCGGTTCAGATTTTTCAGGTCGGGTTCGGATACGGATTCAAGTATCGGATAAAATGCTCACCCCTAATCTACTCTATTAAAATAGAGTCCTATTTTAAATTTGTCTTTGGTACACAATATTTGGTCCATTTAATATACTACTCGGTGACCGGTCCGCACCCTGTGCGGGCATAAGAACATGATCGGTCCGCACCCTGTGTTCTCTCTCGGTCCATACCTCACGAGAGGGAACACAGTAACGTCAGTATGAAGAGGCAGATATTGTGTGTATGTATAATTGCAACGTCACAAAATATTTTGTGTGTTTACGAAGATACTTTCATTCAAAAAATGGAATAAATAGTGTATAGTTTTAGAAGTAACAAATTTTATATTATCATTAATTAGAATTGTATTGTATATGTTTCGTAATTCTTTATTTTAGGTGAATAATATTATTTTTCATAAATAATAAACAAACATTTATTTCATAAATAATAAACAAACATTTATGTAGACATATTAAAAGAAAATATAATAAAAATCAAAATATTATCCACAAATAATATAAATTATGAAGTATATTTTTTGATAAAGAAAGCAAATTCAATTAGAAACTTGCAAAAAATTAAATAAATTTTGTAAGCAATTTGACGGGTTAACATTATTTGATAGATTTATAAATTTCTAAATTTTATTGAACATGAAATAATATTAAATTGACATACTGTCATGGGTCTCCTAACTCATCACAACCCATATAGCAAATACAAAAAATAAATAATTGCAACAGTTTATTCATTTTAAAATTTGTATTTGAAAAAAAGTAGATTAAAATTACGTACCGTGACTACGAAATATTCTGAAAAACTTGTTTGTAGACAACATTCAATATTTTTGTCTGCGGCTTCCCTTCTTTACCAGTTATTAGGATTTTTAATCCAGATCTCGACTTAACTCTTGAAAGTAAAATTTTGCCTTGTATTTTGTAAGCATTTTATAAATTATTTTAAAATTATGATAAATTTATTCTTTAAACAACGATAAATAATTTAAAAATAATATTAATAAACATTTTTGGATTTTGTAATATTTAAAATAGTTATTATATAATTATATTCGAACATAATTTAGCAAGTAGAGTATAAAACTATTATAATTATCTTATATAAAATTTCGTTCATTGTATTTTATAGTTTATAAATATTAAAAGTAATAAATAAAACATTATTAATCTTTCTATAATACTTCCAAGGTACAGTGGGTGGCAGAGTCGATAAAAGTGGGTGGCAGAGTCGATTCATCAAGTAGCATATAATACTTCCAAGGCAAAGTGAGTGGCAGAGTCGATGAAAGATGAGGAGCCTTTGCGTCTAAACACATTTTTTTAGCATACAAGCAGCATCGTCGTAATACCTTAATAGTATGAGAGGAGAGATTTGTGAATAATACTTTAAAGTATGAAAGAGAATGTTTGTATTTTAAGACTTTGGGTGTCTCATATATATATATAGTCGATTTATTTCTCATATTAATGACGCACAATATTTTGCACAATAAATAATGAAATCGTTTAAAGAAAGATATTAAATGTGTATTGTCAAAAAATGATTTGCATATGATATGATTTTAACTTGCGCAAGTAATCCATATTAGAAAGGTAAGTTATTAAAAACAAACAACCTAATTAGAAAAATTAAAATATTTTGTAAGCAATGTAATAAATATGATATCAACATGCGCAAATTTACCGTTTGAATAATAAGGAAAATTTTAATATTTGTCTTAATTCTAAATTTTGCCCAAGGGTAAACTAAATCGATAATATTTAATAATTTTAACTTGCGCAAGTAATCCATATTGTGAATAAGTGATTTGCATATTTAATGATTTCAACTTGCGCAAGTAATCCATATTAGAAAGATAAGCTATTAATAACAAATTTTGTCGATAAGTTATTTGCATATTTAATGATTTTAACTTGCCCAAGTAATCCATATTAAAAAGGTAAGTTATTAAAAACAAATAACCTAATTAGTAGGGGTGTCACTTTACCCGATATCCGAATTGGCACCCGAACCCGATCC
Source organism: Brassica napus (assembly GCF_020379485.1). Lineage (NCBI taxonomy): Eukaryota > Viridiplantae > Streptophyta > Magnoliopsida > Brassicales > Brassicaceae > Brassica > Brassica napus. Next base: position 10,260,565 of record NC_063438.1, read on the forward strand.
GAAAATGTGTGTCAAGTTTTTTATTTAAAAAATTAACAAAAAATTACATCCAATTTTTTTTAAAAAATAACTAAATTAATACCTTTTTAGTTTTAATTTTTTATGTCAAAATCTATTAACCATTCAATCTAAAAAAAAATAAAAAAATTAGTTAACTGAAAGTTATATTTTTAAATATAAGAAACTTGAGAAATAAAAATTTTAATTTTTTTTTCAAAATCTAAATATCCGAACCCGATCTGAAATAACCGAATCCGAACTAAAAATACCCGAACCCGACCCGAAGTACAGAAATACCCGAACGGGTTCTACACCTCTATACCGAAATACTCGAAAATCTAAAATACCCGACCCGAACCCGAACGGGTACCCGAATGCCCACCCTACTAATTAGAAACATTATAATATTTTCTAAGCAAATGTAATCAATATGATATCAACATGCGCAAGTTTACTGTTTGAATAATAAGAAAAGTTTTTAATATTTGTCTTAGTTCTAAATCTTGCCCAATGTTAAACTAAATCGATAATTATTATCCCCTACCTATATATGGGCTTAACGAAATCGACAATAGTTTTGGAATTGTCTACATAAGCGATTGATTAAAATAAATGAAAAATAAAATTCAAAAAAATCGACCAATAGAATTATAACAATTTTTTTGAGAAGCTCTATATTAATGCCATGTCAGCAAAAATTACTAAAGTGACTTCTCTTTTAATGTATAGAAAGATTTATTCCGATGGATTAATTTGTCTCGGTTCAAATAAAATCCTCCGCTTAATAGGCTAATATAACAAACTCATATCGAAATTACATCACATTATGTGCGTAATAATTAATAAAGTACTTATCTCAATGAATTAATAATCCACATACATACATCGTTGGGAAAGACAGTACCCTCCATCAAATGATGCCATATCACCAGCTTTTTTAATATATTTACCTTCAATGAATGTATATGTACAAATATATTATTATAATTTTATGATACACGATTTAGATTGATTCGGAAGTATAATTTAAACTTCATCACCCTTATACATTATTGTTTGTATCTTAGTTATGTTCTATATTAAAACTTTAATGTAGATGATGGAAACCCAGTTCATTAGAAAAATGATTACATGGCAAGCGCAAACTATTCAATTAGACATAAAAAAGCTTCGAACAAGTTCTCTATAGGTCTTTCTTTAAAAAAAAGAAAAAAATGTTCTACGTTGTATGATTTTGTTCATATGTTTTACATGTGCTATGTGAGGATGATCAATAAAAAAATTAATATAGATGCTCAACATAGACGATTTTCCTATAAATTTACAAAATGAAACAAATATCTGCACGAATGTACGAGTCAAAATCTACACTACAAGAAAACACAACATTAACGACGACGAAATTCGTAGTAAGTTCGTCGTAAAATCAGCTTTACGAGGAATTAGCGAGGAAACACGTTTTTTCGTTATTCGTTCGTCGTAACACATATTTCCTCGCTAATTCGTCGTAAACTAGTAAGAAAACATTTCCTCGTAAAGACGAAGCAAAATATTCGTCGTAAAAACCACGTAACCCTTCCACGTAAGGGGGACGCTACATTTCCTCGTAAATACCTCGAAAACATTTCCTCGTAAATAACACGTAAATGTTTCCACGTCAAATACTCGTTAATCTTTCCTCGTAATGTTGACGTAAATCTTTTACTCGTTAATTCCTCGTAAAATTTCCACGTAAGGTTGTCGAAATTTAGCTACGAATTTACTTCGACTTTATATTTTCCAGATTAAAAAAAAATTATTTAATTATTTAATAAAAATGTAATTTAAAAAGAATATTAAATACGAATATAATTTATACATAAATAATTTTTAAATTTATAATACAACCAACGAAAAAAAAAAAAAAAACTAAGGGTCGTTCATCCCCCGGTAAAATTCCTCACTCCTCCTCTCTACATCCGCGTCGGCATGTGTGTCGGATGATGAGTCGCCTAAAATTAACATCAACAATAATTAACAAATTTTATAATTAACAAATTCTATAAATCTAACTAAGTTCCCTATATTAACCACCTAATCAACACTAATTAACATAAAATCCGTAAAACTATCTAAATTCCCTACACTAACTACCTAATCTACCTAAACTAATCGAATTAGAGAGAAAATAGAGAGCGCACCATAGCTACGAAAGGGAGAGGAAGTTGAGACAAAATGGGAAGTGAGAACTCGCGTGTATATATAGGAAATTATGAAACATCGTAAATTCTAAAACCACAATTCCTTCTATCCATTCCAAACCCCATCCTCCCTGTAACCTCAATCCCTTCTATCCATTCAAATTATAAAACCACAATTCCTTAACTAATAATCTCAAACTCTTCTTTATAATTCAAACCCCATTACTCAAAATCAAATTATATAAAATAGATTTCCATGATTAAATCCATAAAATCACATGCATTAAGTATGAAAATCAATCATATTAAAACACAAATACATCAATCGGATACATCGACATTCTCGTCATCACTAGAAACATCATCATTTTCATTAAACTCGTCTTCAACAGTTTCGTCCGTGGCATCGTTGGTAATATCTTCGTACTCATGATTATGCAGATCAATGAGAAGGATGACATCAATTTGTTATTCAAGTACCTCAACTTCATCTATTTGTTCTTCTTGCAATGGTGGTTCTTCTCCACTGATGATTCGTCCACGAGGTGTAACTTTGATCACGGCAAACCAATTTATTCCCGTTTCGTTTCCTCGTAACATCGTCGTTAATTTACGAGGAATTAGCGAGGCCCACTTTTATTTTTACGAGGAATGAACGATGCCAGCGTTTTTTTACTATGAGGTCTTTACGACGATTTCTGCTTACGTGGAATTAACGAGTGCCGCATTCTTTATTTTTAACAATCATCATAAGTTTCTTGTTAATTTACGAGGAAATAACTACGTTTATGTTTAAATCCCTACAATCTGAAACCCCAAAACCCATCTTCCTTATCTTCCTTATCTTCTACTTCATATATTCCAAACCCCAACCCCATCCTCCCTTTAACCTCAATCTCTTCTATCCATTCCAAACCCCAAATTCTAAAACCACAATTCCTTAACTAATGATCTCAATCTCTTCTTTCTAATTCAAACCCCATTAGACAAAATTAAATTATATAAATAGATTTCCATGATTAAATCCATCAAATCACATGCATTAAGTCTAAAAATTAATCATATTAAAATATAAATACATCAATCGGATACATCGACATTCTCGTCATCACCAGAAACATCATCATTTTCATTACTCATGATTATGCAGAATTTAGTAAGATAGCCGAAACAAAAAACGTGTTACAATTACAAAGTGGGGGGATTCGAAAATTCTTCATTAAGTAAACGTAAAATATTTCCTCGTAAAGAAGACGCTACTTTTACGTCGAGCTTACGAGGAAACAGTTTTTCCTTGTAAAAACGAAGTTACCTTACGTGGTTTTTACGAGGAAATTGTTTCCTCGTTATTTTACGACGAACTGGCGTTGATTGTAAATTTCCTTGTAAGATTCTCGTAAAGTCGACGTAAATTTACGAGGACCAGTTTTCCTCGTTAATTTTCGTTGTTAATCTTGTGTTTTCTTGTAGTGCTAGTTTGTATATATTTTCAAATATTTTGGACAACTTCAAAATATTTTATATATTTAGATATTTATTTTTATGCTAAATCTGAAATAGTTAATATATTTAAAATATAAATAGGATTTGGATATATTCGGATATCTTGAATATTTTGGTTTGGGTCGGATAATGTTTCAATTTTTTAGATACTAAAATTTTGAACTCATTCAGATATTTAAATAATTTTAGTTTGGGTTGATACTACTTTTTAGATCGGATTGGCATGAATGATCGGCTAGCTGCTTTGTTGCTATCACGCATTCTGTTCCGTTCTTTAGATTTAGATTTTTTCTCTGCCCTAGTTTCGGTTAATAGAAAACTGATATGTTAGAATTGTCTATGGTAGTCCGGAACATCATGGCCCAATGATAAGGACAGACTCCTTCATGCATCCATGTTGTGAGTTCGAACCCTGCTGGAGGGAACTACTTCATGATGTCTCTGGACAGCATACGGATATGAACCTATGTTTTAGGACCCATTTGCATACCCGAAAAGAAGGTATATCCGTAGACTGCACCTTTTCTTAGAGATTAGTCTAGACCCTTCTATACTCGGGATACCCCACGTTAGAAAAAGAATTGACTCTGCTAAAACTTGGTAAGCCTAGCCCACGACATTTCACCCACTCTCTTTAACTCCTAAGTATTTCATCTATGTCATCATTTAATATCTTTATAGTATTTAAATATTATCTTTCTGCTCTTTTGAGCTCTTATACCACTTTTTGGTGGGTCTTTTCTTTTTCTCTGCACTTTGTATTTGGATAACAATGCTATTGCATTGAACCGTAGCAATTGAAATTTCAATGTTAAAAAAATGCAGAGAAATTCCATAGGATAGACCTAAAAAAGTTTTTTTTATCACAAATATAGACTTTAAGGATCAAAATGATCAAAATGTTTTATTAAGAGGTGTATTTCTGGGTTTAGGTTTAGATTTTAGGGTTTATGATTTAGGGTTTAGGGTTTATAGTTAAGGGGTGAAGTTTTGGGGATATGATTTCAAATTTTAAAAACTGAAAAATATGAAATTTTTTCAAAATAAATAACTTTATTTTGATCATTTTATCTTTTTAGGTCTATTTTTATGACAGAAAACTTAAAAAAGTCTATTGAAGAGAATTACTCAAAAATGTATTTAAGTATTAGGACTTAGATCTCATGAAATTTTATGGTGTCCGCCTGTTTAGGTTATCAACACTTTTCTTTAACTTTGTTTGTATTAATTAATTTTGTAAAGCTTTTTTTTATCAAAAAAAAGATTAAAGCTTTTAATGTTTTTATAATACTTTTACATATGTCCATGATAATTAGGTTTTGAGTAACAAAAACCCAACTAATAATAACAAAAACCCACTAAATCCTAAACCAAATCCAAACCAACACTAAAATCCAATAAAGTTTTAGGTCTATAAAAAACGAAAACCTTACAGAAACAACGGAACGCGCGATCACCAGAGGCAGACCCACGTTGGGTAAAGAGGTGTCACCTGACACAGGTTAAATTTATATACCAGCAAGTTTGTATCAAGTAATGGAAAAATACATAGCTCAGTTGGTGTATTTACACCCCTCTTGACACTCCTTAAACTTAGAAACTTGGGTTCAAACCTCTTGCCAGCTTGTTTTTTTCCTTTATTTCTGTTTAATTTGGGCCAAGCCCAATTAGTGACACCCCTTAAAACCTATTCTGAATCTGCCACTGGCGATCACCGTCTATATCCACCAGAGCTCCGTCGTAAAAAAACTCTAGAAGACAGAACACCATCCAGAGCATAGAATATACAAACCATCTCTTCAAACCAATAACACCAAAAATGCACGCTAACGAGCTCCATGACAAGATCAAGAAGAGTGTTCGAACTTACTCCAAGCAAGAACGAAAGGCGAGACAAAATGGGCTAACCGAGGAAGAGAAAATGTCAATAAAAATTTGTAGAGAGGCAAATGTGCCGTCCCCAAGCATTGTGACATCCGACGAGCATTCACCAAGTCCACAACCCACACACCACCGCACCACACACATTACTTTAGCGCCACCGCAACTCCATCACACAAAATATCAACTGCCAAATCCAGAGCCCAAATTTGATTAAAAAGGAGGAAAAAAGTATTGGAGGCCGTTAGAGCAGTCCTAAAATAACCGGTAAGCCACTGAAGCCGAAACACAAGTCAAATGCCTTCATGTAAAACCACTGATCTAGTAAAGCTTTTGAAAATAGAAGAACATATATATGAAGAACCAAACTACTAAAGTAAACATAAAGGATGAAGCGAAGTAACTTTCGCACCACTAGAGGCAACATCAGAGAAACGAGAGAGAAATGAGAAAATAATGACCCATGGTTTTTTAGAGGAAAGTTAGATAGTTTTTTTCGCTTTACCTACTCCAGCTTCTAGTTAGTTTTTCTTTTATCATGTCATCAACTTCGCTTCTATTTTAATTTTCTGGTTGGTAGTAAAGAAATTTATAGCCAATGAAATAATATGAATTTAAGTATAATACGAACAAGAGAGTAAATACCATAGATATGTATGTTAGATATATATGTTGCCAAAAACAATTGTTTGACAAAAACTAAGAGCATGGCCGAACTGAAGGAGTTTATGAAGTTGAAAATCAGATTCACAGAGTTCTCGATTGTCTTTGTTCCTCATTCGGAAAATGTATCGTCTGATTCATTAGCTAAGATAGCGAGATCCTTCCATAAGAAATTACTAGATTTTGACCCGCGCTTGAGAAGCGCGGATATTTTTTGTTGTCCGTTTGATAAAATTTGAATAAATTTATAACTTTTTATTAGGAATAAATGATTTTAAAATTTCTCTATGATAATGTTTGAACTTTAAATAGTATTTTCATATCCAATCCAGACATATAGTCTTTTGTGAACAGCTACAAATTAATCAAGAAAACAATAGAGAACAAAATGTATTGAGGCAAATACCCGTTTAGAGTTTCTTATTATTGTGTGAATGAATAATCTTACAAATTCTTAGACCCATATTTATGGCAGCCTCAAAACCCGATTTCCTTTATCTTTTAGGAATACATACTTATCTAGAAAAAGTAAATTTTCCAAATCGTCCGACCCACGAGTGATGGACTTTTACTGGTGCACAGAGATTTAAGACATACATATGCAACATAGTCAAACCGATAGATTCAAATAAATCTGTATATAATCCTATTTTGAATTTAATAAAACAAAATATGATAAAAAGACGGTAAAAGCCAAAACACGCTATTAACCCGCTATCATTTTTCTGGTTTTCAGGTACTTCTAATCTTTGTCAAAACTTAATTATATGAACCGACCTATCCATGCTACATACTCAAATATTACATGTATTTTACATGTATTTGAATTATGATTCCAAACTGATCTGAACATGAAAGAACCCATCTAAACCTGATTAAAAAAAATCAAATATCTATTTGGGTCCAAATATTTAGAATCCAAATAACCAAGATAGGAAGGAACCGATCCGAATACTTGAGTACCCAAACCTATTTTCTCATTATATTTTGTGTGTATTTTATAAGTTTTACATTTGTTAAATTGATATGGTTAAGATTTATTTGATAGATTTTTTTAACTAATTCAATAGAACATATTTGTAAGATTTCTCATAGTTTTTAAACTTTATTAATAATAAATTAATTTAACATAATATAAATATAATTTTATTTTAACATATGATTTGCGATTTATCAAATTTAATTTTGTAAATATTTGAAACTATATAAGATGTCATGATACAATGTTTAATGATATTATTAGTACATGTATAAAATATGGAATATTATTTTAGCTTTAATATGATTGTGATCTTAGTGATATTAATATCCCACACATATCACAATGATTGTGATCCCACGAAATTAGGGGTGTTCGTTAATATTTATGGTAACACAATTAATATCTCACGAACACCACAATTTTTCATAGGTAGTTAAAGTTATTAATTATGTATAATTAGAGTGATTAATTATAGGACCAAAAAAAAATAAGTGTAACAAAAAGGTCCAAACAACTTTCATAGGTAGATTTATTAAAACTCCTTCCCTTTTAATAGTATTGATATTACATTGGTTGTTCTGTTCTGGTCTGGACCTTAAACTTGAGTAATATAATAGCCGTTTGAAGGAAAAAAAAAAGACAAAAACTAAATATAGAATTGCTCAAAAGAGGTTTTATTAAAGATATAAAAAACACTTCTACCCTTACTTTATAAATACTTAAATATAAAAAATTATTTAAATAACAAATAAAATATATATTTTTAATTATTTTCTTTAAAAAAATTAATTCGAAAGTTTTTGATTTTTGGAATTATTTTTTCAAAAAAAATTCAAATTTATTTTGAAATATGGAAATTATTTTAAACTTTTTATCAAAATTATTATTTAAAATTTAAAATATTAATTTAAAAAAAACCATAAATCTCATCCTTCATATCTAAACTCTAAATCTTGATTAATTAACCTAAGAGTACAAGTATTTTACTTTTTAATGAAACATTTTGGTCATTTTGACCATTGAATGCTATATTTATTATAAAAAACTTTTTAGTGATATTCTATGGAATTTCTCTATTATTAATCAATACCTTTTCTTTTCAAAATGGGCCATCTTTTAGAAAATAAATATTTCCAAAAGATAAATTTTATATTTTCAATATATTTTTATTAGTTAATAATGATGATAAGTCATTTAAAAAAAAAATTTTATTAGATTTTAATTGTTTAAAATTGTGAAAATAACTAATCATAAAAAATAATATATTTATAATCAAAATTTAATATATTTTTAAATATGTATAAAACCTTTACAACATATATCATTTTGAAATAGACTGAAAAAAAAATAAGTCAAGCATATTAATAGTGATATCATTATTATCCACAAACAAAAACAATAATTTGATTTTCAGACAACCTGATCAAGCACAAGATTATTATTATTAGTCATCAATCCTCATAATACCATTGAGGCATTGACTGACAAAAATAAAAATAAAAATAAAAATAAAAATAAAAATAAAAATAAAAATAAAAATAAAAATAAAGGTTCTTACGCGTTACGGAAAAATATCAACAGTGGCAAATACGTAAATATAAATAGCTAAAGGGGCATTTTGTTTATGTAAAGAGATGAGGATAAAAATGAAGCGAAACGATTATTATTCATTCTCCTGGTGGAAAATTCATTCTCCTGGTGGAAAGCGGACAGCAAGTGGTAGCAACAAAGCACTTCTCTTTTGAATCTTCATATCATAAACCAATAAATCTTTTGCTTCAATCTGCAAGAATCAATCTCTCTCTCTCTCTCTCTCTGCAAAACCAAACAAGGTTCGTGTTCTTGATTTCAAAGTTTCCATCTTTATTCTCTTCTGTCGGGTGCTTTAGCTGAGTTTCTGTTTATGGAAGTTTCTTGTTTGAGTAAGTAAGTTGTGCTGAAATAGAGTTATCAAGATTTAGGGTTATGTAAGATCCATATGTAGCGCAGAACTACAGTTGAAAGCTATGAACTTTGTCTTCCTTACTGATGGTTGTTGTCTGTTGGGTTAATCTTCATTTGAATCTATCTAAATAAACACACAACCTTTAAGGTTGTCTCTGTGATAAATCATGTTCTAAGCAACTGATTTTTTTGGTGGCAGATAGTTATAATATGGAGGCTACGAAGAAACATATAATTCAAGATGGATCTTCAATCTTTTATCATCAACCATCTTCACTCCAGCAAATGAACCTTTCTGTTCAAACATTTGATTCTTACTGCAAACTTGAATCCTCTCCAGGCACCAAGTCTCATCCCTGTCTTAACAACAACACTTCTTCAACCACTAGCTTTTCCTCTAACGGCAACTCATCAGAGTTGAATCATTCTCCTGAGGACAACAACAACAACTACTCTCCTCTAAGCGGTTCTTCAGCAACAAACAACAACGAGGTAGAGCTTAGTCTCATGCTTAAAGACTTAGAGACTGCAATGATGGAGCCTGAACTAGACAACAGCTTCAATGGTTGTGAGTTTGGACAACAACAACACAGAGCTGTTTCTTCAGCTATGCACAGATCCATGGAGATGATCTCTAAAGGAGATTTAATAGGAAACCTCTACGAATGCGCCAAAGCAGTTGAAAACCACGACGTGGCAATGACTGATTGGTTAATCATCTCAGCTGCAGCAAATGGTTTCGGTCTCAGGAGAGCCTGTTCAGCGGTTAGGAGCGTATATGCTTGAAGGGCTTATAGCTCGGCTAGCTTCTTCCGGTAGCTCAATCTACAAAGCCTTGAGATGCAAAGACCCTACAGGTCCTGAGCTTCTCACCTACATGCATATCTTATACGAAGCTTGTCCTTACTTCAAGTTCGGTTATGAATCTGCTAACGGAGCCATAGCTGAAGCTGTGAAGAAGGAGAGGTTTGTGCACATTATAGATTTTCAAATCTCACAAGGAGGTCAGTGGGTGAGTTTGATCCGCGCTCTTGGTGCTCGTCCTGGTGGACCTCCGAGAGTGAGGATAACGGGGATTGATGATCCTAGATCGTCTTTTGCTCGACAAGGAGGGCTTGAGTTAGTTGGAGAAAGACTTGGTAAGCTCGCTGAGATGTACGGTGTGCCGTTTGAGTTTCACGGAGCTGCTCTATGCTGCACTGAGGTTGAGATAGAGAAGCTTGGAGTTAGAAACGGTGAAGCTCTAGCGGTTAACTTCCCGCTGGTGCTTCACCACATGCCTGATGAGAGTGTAACCGTGGAGAATCACAGAGACAGGCTGTTGAGATTGGTGAAGCGTTTGTCTCCGAACGTTGTGACTCTGGTCGAGCAAGAAGCGAATACGAACACTGCGCCGTTTCTTCCTCGGGTTGTGGAGACGATGAACCATTACTTGGCGGTGTTCGAGTCTATAGATGTGAAGCTCGCTAGAGATCACAAGGAGAGGATCAATGTGGAGCAGCACTGTTTAGCTAGGGAAGTGGTGAACCTTGTAGCTTGCGAAGGGGTTGAAAGAGAAGAGAGGCATGAGCCGTTGGGGAAGTGGAGGTCCAGGTTTCACATGGCGGGGTTTAAGCCGTTTCCGTTGAGCTCTTATGTAAACGCAACGATCAAAGGGTTGCTTGAGAGTTATTCAGAGAAGTATACACTTGAAGAGAGAGATGGAGCGTTGTATTTAGGGTGGAAGAATCAGCCTCTTGTCACTTCTTGTGCTTGGAGGTAACAACAACAAAAGGAAAAATGAAGAAAATAGCTTTAGATAATGTTTTACAAGTTTGCAGGTTGTGTTTTGTAAAAGTAAAAAAAAACTCATGAACTGAAGAAGCAGTTGTCAGATGTTAGTAGTATATAGTCGTAGTGTGGTGGTCATATTTTAAAGGGCAATTATCAATAATAGCACTTTTTGAAGTTTATGTGTCAAAAATAGCACTAGAAGGAGAAAGTCACAAAAATGACATTCATTAAAGGGTAAAATATCCATAATACCCTTGGTTTAAAATTAAATAAACAAACAAAAATAAATTAAAATAAATAAAATAAAAATAAAAATAAAAATAAAAAAAATAATTTTTTTTATAGTTTCAGATTACATGTTTTCAGATTCGAAATTTTTATAAATTTTTTTTAAAAATTTTTTTTTTTTATTTTTTTTTTCAAATTTTCTTTTTATAATTTAAAAATACTTTTTGAAACTGTTTTTAAATTTTTATTTTTTATTTTAGTATTTATTTTTTATAAAATTTTAAACCCTAATTCCAAAACCTCACCCCTTAACTCTAAACCCTAAGGTTTAGATTAATTAACCCAAGGGGTATAAGTGTATATTTACCTCTTTAATGAAATCTATTTTTGTGACTTTGAGCATTGAGTGCTATTTTGGGAACAAAAATTTGGTTTAGTGCTATTCTAGTCTTTTTCTCTATTTTAAAGTATACAGTTTATGTTTTTTATTTTCACAAGAAAGTGAAGAAACTATGTTTTGACGTTGAAAACGTTTAACACTCTTATTATTTATTTATGTAAATTTTAAACGTTTTTTTTTCTATAAGAAATCAAGAAGATGTAATTTCAGTGAAGGCAAAGTAATCTCCCTGCAAACATTTGACCAAATTAATTGAGGGGTAATGCGATGCACAGAGAATCACATTTGACCAAACATTTTTCTATTTTCTCACGTTACCCCTCATTTTTCTAAGTTAATTGAGGGGTAATGCGATGCACAGAGAATTGGTTAAAAACTGGCGAGCGGTGAGGTTTACTTTTTTTTTTTAATTAGGAAAATATCGGGCGAGCACCTCCGACCATGGTAGTAGGGGAGGCTTAAACATTTAAAAAAAAATTAGGAGAGAAAATAGAAAAATGTTCTTAACTTAAAAGTTTTAAAAAACTATTAGACTGCTCAAAGAACACATGTTATTCCGGGAATGGCTTGGGTGACTGGTGATGGCTGTCAGATTCGCTTCTGGAGGGATAGATGGCTGTTGAAGGAACTTTTGTCTGAGTTAAGTACGGTAGAGTTACCTGAAGAGGGATTAGAGGAACGGGTCTGTGATTTATGGCAGACGGGAACAGGTTGGATACAGGAGATAATTGAACCATATATGTCAGAAATGAACTGTCTTAGGCTGGCTTCAGTAGTGATTGATGAGGTAACTGGGACTAGAGATAGAATGTCGTGGGGAGAGAGTAAAGATGGCCTATTCACGGTGAAGTCAGCTTATACTTTCCTTACAAGAAACACGGTACCGAGGCCTAATATGGAAGCTTTGTATAGGCGGGTGTGGAGTGTTATAAACCCAGAAAGGGTCCGGGTTTTCTTGTGGTTGGTAACTCATCAGGTGATCATGACGAACATGGAACGTAAACGCCGACACTTGAGTGAAAACAGTGTATGCCCGTTGTGCAAAGGTGGAGATGAGACGATACTCCACGTGCTTCGGGAATGTCCGGCGGCTGCAGGGTTGTGGATACGACTTGTCCCTATAAGTCAACAGCAACGCTTTTTTACTCTACCCCTCCTAGAATGGCTATTTGAGAACCTTGCGAAGAGAGAACCGAATTGGGGAGACTCATGGCCCACGCTCTTTGCTCTAACAGTTTGGTGGTGTTGGAAATGGAGGTGTGGTTACGTGTTTGGAGATGAAGGGAAGTGTCGAGACAGGGTTAAATTTCTTAGAGAAAAAGCTCGGGAAGTGGTGGTAGCGAACGATAATCTTTGTGGACGCAGTCAGGGGAGGGAACGTGTGGAGATGCAGATATCTTGGCAGAAACCAGCGTCCGGATGGATCAAAATCAATACCGACGGAGCGGCTAAAGGTAATCCGGGTCTTGCCACGGCAGGAGGAGTTCTGCGAGATGAGTATGGAATGTGGCATGGAGGCTTTGCGCTTAATATTGGGATTTGCTCTGCCCGTATGGCAGAGTTGTGGGGAGTATACTATGGGATGTGCATAGCATGGGAGCGTGGTTTTCGTCGGGTAGAGCTGGAAGTGGATTCGGAGAGTGTGGTGGGTTTTCTTCGGACAGGGATCAATGACTCTCATCCCCTGTCATTCCTAGTACGTCTGTGCTATGGCTTCATATCAAGAGACTGGATAGTCAAGATTTCGCATGTGTATAGGGAAGCTAATCATCTAGCCGATGGATTAGCTACTTATGCTTTTTCTTTATCATTTGGTTTGCATGTTTTCGAGTTTGTTCCTGATAGCGTTGGTGCTATTTCTTTGGAGGATATTAATGGGATATCGAGACCTCGGCATATTTGCATGTAATCTTTTATATTTTGAATAAAGAATAGGGGACTCATGTCTCCTGCAGCTTACAAAAAAAAACACATGTTATTCTATTAAAGAGAGTAAGTGCTTCAACTAGTTTAAAAAAAATAAACAATAAAACAATAATTATAATATAAATAATTTTTTCTTTTAGAAATTTTCATGGTCTTTGACCATTGGAGGTGCTCTTAAAGCATCAGTATTGGTACCAAAATATTAGAATCTATCAAACAAGATAATATTAAAAAATAAAAAGGTATAAAAGAAGGTATTAAAAAAGTGAGAATCGATTGGTGGCAGAAAAATGTTGAACACTCTTGACGGTCAAGCATTCTCTGGGATTTCTCAAGAGTGTTCAACATTTTTATATATATATATATCAACCCGGAGATGGCGATTCTTACGGACGGCGATTCTGAAGGCGAAAACCCTAGTGGAGGCGCTGGTGGCGGAGGCTCAGCCTCGACAGGCACAAAGGAAGGGGATCTGTTACGTGTTTCACTGATGGATTCCGAGGCGAGAGAAGTGCAAGGCGGGACTTCGAATATCGTTAAGGCGGGGACGCAAGGGGAGAATGAGGGAGGGAGAACGGGGGCTACGGTTGGGTCTCCGATCTCCATTAAGGATGGTGCCAGTAAGACTAATTCTCCATGGTTGAAGAATAGTCAGGCTGGTCCTTCGGTACCGGTAATTGAAGTTGTCGGAGGAGTGGCTTCGATGCAAATTCCAGAGGATATCTTTGATGAGTCTGAATTGCTGTGGAAGTCATTTGTAGTAGGCTATTTCATTGGAGATGCCCCTCATATTGGCTCAGTGCACGCGACTGTGAATCGCATTTGGTCTACACCCAAAGATGGATCAAAGATTGATGTGCAGTTTATTGAGAAGAATACTGTTCTGTTTCGTATTGATAACAGTCAGATGAGGACTCGTGTGTTACAGAGGAAATATTGGCACATTGCAAATGTTCCATTAGTGGTAAACGTTTGGTCTCCGGAGTCGGCACTCAACCCTCCTGACCTGACTTCAATGCCGCTATGGGTTGATTTGTGTGGAGTTCCAAATGATCTTTACTCACATAAAGGTCTGAAGTGTCTGACAAGAGCAGTAGGGCGTTTTGTTAAGCTGCATCCAAACACGGAGAGATGTATTCGGTTGGATGTAGCGCGTGTTCTGACTGAAGTGAATCTTCATGAACCTTTGGTGGAAAAGATCACTTTTAAAGATAAGGAAGGAGTGGAAAGAGAGATTGGGGTGAACTTCCCTTGGCTTCCACCTCGATGTACTGTGTGTAGGAAATGGGGGCATAAGGCACAAGACTGTACTGGAAAGGAAGTCAAACTGCTGAAGAAACCAGAAGAAGAAGAGAAAGGGACGCAAGTAGAGATATTGGCTGATGTTGAAAAGGATGTTGGGTTGAATGATAGGGCTCTAAGTGATCTTCTTCAGGATCTGGAAGCGATCACTCCTCGACCTGCTATATGTGCTTCATCCAATGATTTGGAAACTGATATCAATCATAAGACCTTAGATGAGCAGCATTTACAGGCTAGAGAAAAGGCACAAGGGATCCAGTTGATTGAGCCGACCACCGAAGCATTTCACACTAATGACACGTGTGGTTGGGAAAATGCTCATGGAGGGAGGAAAGGGACAGAAATAGGTGGTAATCAGAGCCACCAGGAAGTACTGCAAAATCAACGTGCAGATGGAAAAGGAATTGCAGTTTCACCATCCAGATTTAGTCCTCTACAAGATATCGTAGAGGATGAAGAGGAGGAGGAAGAGGAAGAAGAGATATTAAAAGAAGTTGAGGATGGGGAGATCGTGGATAGTAAAGTAGCAGGAAAGAAAGTTCAGAGAACGCAAGCAGTGAGTAGTAGGCGTTCCGTAGCGGTTGGGAAGCAAGCGAGGGGCAAGGTTGCCCGTTCTAAGGATCTACTGTATGTGGGGATGCAGGGCACAACGAAAAAAACTTCCGGTAGGAAGTTATGAAGTCCTTCTTCGCGTGGAACATGCGTGGATTCAACATGACACGCAAGCACAGAGCCCTTAGAACATGGTTACAAGAGGAAAAACCATCTTTTGGCTGTCTTTTGGAAACGAGGGTACAGGAAAACAATCATACGAGGTGTATGAATGCAGCGATGCCCACTTGGAATTCTCTGACTAATTATGAATTTCATCACCTTGGCAGAATTTGGTTTTGCTGGTCTAATGATGTTATAGTTACGAAGCTGCATATGAGTGCACAAGTTATTACCTGTGCTATTCAAATTCCAAGCACAGGTGAGCAGTTTATTTGCTCAGCGATATATGCTTTCAACACAGTTGGCGAGAGAATGACACTATGGGAAGAGCTGAGGGGTACTAAGGCGGCTTACTGTCATCTCAAATTACCGTGGATAATTTTGGGGGATTTTAATACCACACTCTCTTCTAGTGAGCATTCTCGGGCTATGGATTACAGAGGTGATCAGATAGGGATGAGACACTTTCAGGAGGCGATAACTGATTGTATGGTCACGGATCTGCCATATACAGGGGCTCTTTTTACATGGTGGAATAAAAGAGTTGAAGACCCGATTGGGAAAAAGTTAGATAGAGCTCTGGTTAATAGTGAATGGCTGAGCCATTATCCTCAGGCTTCTGCACAGTTTGATGCTGGGGGAGTCTCTGATCACGCCAGATGTGTGATACGGGTGACAGGTGCTGTGAATCAAGCTCGAAAACCATTCCGGTTCTTTAACTACCTCACAGAACATCCAGATTTCCTAGCTACGGTTAAGGACGTATGGGATAATACAGAGCCTATTTACCATTCGAGGTCAGCCCTCTCTAGGTTTCATAAGAAGCTTAAACTCCTCAAACAGCCTCTGCGGGCATTGAACAAGACACACTATGGGGATTTACCAGCGCGAACTAAGCAGGCCTATGAAGAGTTGTGTAACTGTCAGAACACAGTGCTACAAGATCCTAGTCCTGAAAACATAGCTAGAGCAGCAGCAGCAGAAGAGAAGTGGAATAGATTAGCTCGCGTTGAGGAGAAATTTTACATGCAAAAATCTTGTGTTCGTTGGCTACAAGTGGGAGATCAAAACACAAGATTTTTTCACTCAGTGGTGCAGACAAGGGCTGCTCGAAACACGATCAGAAGCTTGGTTAATGGGCAGGGAGAAGTGCTCACATCTGATCAGGATATTAAAAAAGAGGCAGTTTCTCACTTTCAGACATTCTTGCAGAGCCAGGATGCTACATTGGAGGAAACTTCAGTTGCTTCCCTTCAGGAGCTATTAACATACCGGTGCTCAAATGAAACTGCAGCGGCGCTGGCTTGCCCTGTTACAGCGAAGGAAATATATCAGGCTCTCCAAGCTTTACCTAACGGCAAGGTCTCCGGTCCAGATGGCTTCACCAAAGAGTTCTTCGTGGCAGCTTGGTCTATTATAGGCAGGGAATTCATTGTGG
Organism: Brassica napus; assembly: GCF_020379485.1. NCBI lineage: Eukaryota > Viridiplantae > Streptophyta > Magnoliopsida > Brassicales > Brassicaceae > Brassica > Brassica napus. Next base: position 10,277,499 of record NC_063438.1, read on the forward strand.
CGGTGCAATCCTTTTTTCTCTTCGGCTTCATGCCTACTGGTGTTAATGCTACAATCCTCTCTCTCATACCGAAGACAACGAATGCACAGACAATGAAGGAGTATAGACCAATAGCCTGCTGTAACTTCTTGTACAAGGTTATCTCCAAAGTACTTGCTAATAGACTCAAAATCATATTCCCGGAAGCCATTGAAGCCAACCAATGTGCTTTCATCACAGATCGTTTATTATTGGAGAATGTTTTGCTTGCCTCAGAACTAGTTAGTGGCTATCACAGATCAGTGACCGAAGCGAAGTGTGCTATCAAGTTTGACATATCCAAGGCCTTTGATACAGTGAAATGGTCTTTCATCACCTCGGTTCTGCTTGCCATGGGTTTGCCTCCTCAGTTTGTCAATTGGATCCGGCTCTGCATCACTACTGCGGCTTTTTCAGTGTCTGTTAATGGAAGTCTGGAGGGTTTTTTCACTAGTGCTAGAGGAATACGGCAGGGTTGCTCACTCTCACCATATCTCTATGTTATACTGAACAATGTGCTTTCTAAGCTCTTGAACAAAGCAGCAGCAGCAGGTGAGTTTGCTTATCATCCGCAGTGTGAGGGAGTTAAGCTCACGCATCTGAGTTTTGCTGATGATATATTAGTATTCACCAAGGGCACAACGGGTTCACTTATGGGCGTTCTGGAGGTTATGAAAAGATTCGCTCGAATGTCTGGTCTCCACATTAATGTGGCTAAGTCTTCTATATTCGCATCAGGGCATAATATCAGTGACCTACTTGCTGCAGCAGAATCGTTAAATATTGGAGTGGGCACACTACCTATTCGCTACCTCGGCATGCCACTGACGACTAAGACACTTACCAGCCATGACTACGAGCCATTGATAGATAAAATCAGAAGTAGAATGCTCTGCTGGTCCAACAAAACTCTATCGTTTGCAGGACGACTACAGCTGATTAAATCAGTCATAGCCAGTATGGTCAATTTTTGGAGTCAGGCATTCATACTGCCTGCGAAATGTCTTGATAAGATAGAGAGTATGTGTAGTGCCTTCCTCTGGTCAGGCTCACCAACACAAACTCATAAAGCAAAGGTCAGTTGGGATGATTTGTGTGTTCCAAAAGAGGAGGGAGGTCTTGGAATCCGGAAGCTGCGGGAGACGAACAGAGTATTTGCTCTGAAACTCATTTGGCGTCTCTTCACTCAACCTACTTCACTGTGGGTGAGCTGGGTTAAGCATTATTTGCTCAAATATAATTCATTCTGGGATGTAAGAGATGACACAAAGGGATCTTGGATATGGAGGAAGTTACTCAAATTGAGAGATGTGGCTTATGAATTTTTGAGGTTTGATATCCAAGATGGCAACAACTGTCACTTTTGGTTTGATGATTGGTTGGGGCAAGGGAAGCTGATCGACATCACAGGTCCTACAGGCACTACTTATTTGGGCATTAGGAGACACGCTAAGGTTAGCGATGCTGTTACATTGGAAGAGTGGAGCATACGAGGAAGTAGAAGCCGTAGGTTCCACGAGCTGAGAAATAGTATCTTACAAAGAGAACCTCCGCAACCAGAGAACGGCAAGGACATAGTATTGTGGAAGCATGGGAGTGATGATTACAGAGATCATTACTCTGCGGCTAGTACGTGGGAGCAAGTGAGGTCTAGGAGGCCTACAGTCGAGTGGAGTCGAGTAATCTGGTTCACACAAGGGGTCCCACGATTCTCATTCATAACTTGGCTAGCAGTGAAGAATAGACTATCAACTGGTGATCGTATGAGACAATGGGGAATGGTACAGAGTTGTGAACTTTGTGGAGAGAGAGATGAAACGCGTGATCATTTGTTCTTCGCATGTCCTTATTCCTACACAGTGTGGGAGAGTCTGGCTAGGAGACTTATTGGCATCAGCATCAATCCGGATTGGCAATGGACACTGCATCGCATACAAAGAATGAGTCAAGGGAAAGCTGATACTGTTTTGGTGAAGCTTTTGTTGCAGACCACAATTTACCACATTTGGAGAGAAAGGAATGGGAGGCGTCATCAGCAAAGCAGAGTCACCACTGATCATATGCGTCGGCGCATTGATAAGGCAGTGAGAAACAGAATCTCATCACTCAAATACAGGTTCGATCACAAATATGGAGGATTACTCAGCCGTTGGTTCCAGCTTAGTATGTGAAGAAGCACTGGTTCATACATAAAGATAGTAGAGTAGTCATACTTATGTAAATAACATTCTTTGCTTGATCAATAAATTTGATATTTCATCAAAAAAGAAATCCCCATATGCCATTTCACACTTTTTAACTGGCTTAAACTTTTATTTGCAATAAAATTTAACTAGATAAAAAGTTAATACTAGAATACTAGTAATATATTAATGGCAAAATGCTCTACGAGAAACTATCCACTAATCATGCTCTTAGAGCATGTCCAATTCAATATGTAAGTGAAGTTCTCAAATTAAAAGAACATAAAAAAATAACCAAAATAGGAAAAAGATAAACTTTGTATCTGAAATGAGATGCTTAGAGAACCTCTTCACATACCTACTTGCCACGTGTAATGTTCTAACTAGTTAATTTTCTTTTTAAATAACAAAGTTAATCAAAAAAGAATAAAGTATACTCATTACAAACCTTATAAAAATAACTTATCCTAGACGCTCGACTTCTGCCGCCGATAGAACCCTAGGAAGAAAAAGTCACCAGCGCAGATTCAGTAGCTCCGGCGGTCGGTGGTTCTCACTGCCGCCGGGAGCGGTTCCGTCTCAGTTCCGTGTAAGATTTTATGGTTTTCTCTTCGGCTTCTCGACATTTTTTCTTGTAGTGGAATCAGATATGGGCTCAAGGTAAGATTCTGACGTTTCTGATGTTGGTCTCTGGTCGCCCTTGTCTGGATGGGAGAATCGATGGGTGCTGGTCTCTTTGGCCTTGGTGTGGTGGTCCGAATCAGTCTGGCAGATTCTGGCACCGCTGTAGCTAGACGGTCAAGCATTCTCTGGGATTCTTCTTCTGGTTGTCGCTATTGAAGGTCGAGGTTGGTTTTCATGTCTGTAGTTGTGTTGTTATTAGGTTCTTGTTGTTGCTTCATGGTCACGAGGCTTTGATGGTCTTGGATTCACCAGAGAGTGTGGGGGTTATGTATCTCTATCTCGCCTGGCTTGGATTGCTCCTCTAGGTTCGTATCGGTTTTCAGGAGCGCGGTGCAGGACTCAGCTGACTATGATGTGGGTAGTTACTTCTTCCATCGGATCTGGAGAGGTGATTTCAGGTTGGCGTTTGGTGGTGCGGAGTGCTCGGCTCTCTGTGATGGAGTTGGTTGGTCGTGAGGCAGTGTTGGTTTCTTTGTATCTTCCGTTTGGATCTCCCAACTGGATTCTAAGGCTCTATCCTCTGTTCTCGATAGCCTCTTGTTTCTTCCCGAATTACCTTTGCGTTTGTTGGTGAATTATCCATTGTGAAGCTTCGGTTTAGTGACGTTGTGCCATTCCTTGGTTTTAAACCGACGGGTTCTTCCGGATTTCTTGGTAAGGGACTTTGGAGCTTCAGCTCAATCGCGTTTGGTCATGGAGTAGTTTGACTGTAATCAGTTTCTTCGTCTACTGCTCGGGTGGAGATCCGTTCTCTCGTTGCTTCTCTTAGTTGAAGTTTGTTCGTGAGTGGCGGTTGCTTGTGGTTCTTATCTGAACTTGTCTTGAAGCCTTGCTATCACCCCCAATAATTTTGACCCTCATCGCCTTCTCGCTTATCCCGACGTCCTTATCGAATTGCTTCACTTTCTTGATAATGTTTTGTTAGCTCCAGAATTCTTAGTGACCTTGTTTGCTTTTAGGTCGTGTAAGGTTGTGTTCTTTTTAGTTGTCTTTCTAGTCTCCAGACGATATTGTTAATCGTGCAGGATGTTGTCTCCGGAAAGGTTTGTTCTTTTGCCGGCTTTGTGTATTTGGCTTTGTGCACTTCCGTTAAGTTAATGATAATCTATAGACGACAAAAAAAAAAGAATAAGGTATACTAAAATATAATTTTAAATCTGACAAGAACTTTTTTTTGCATACTTTACCGTTAAGGTTTCTCTTATAGCTTTAACAGTAGAGGTTTCTCACACAGTTTCTTCATATTAAAATAACAAAGAAAAACTAAAAAGGAAGAGAGAGATGATAGAAACTTGAGGGACGATTTTTTCAGAAGACTCATTTGAGTTAATAAATTGTTTTTATAGATGTCACATAAAGAGTTCGTGGTCCATCTTTTTTTTATTTTTAAAATTTATTTATGTTATTACATAATTAATATAATATTGATGAGATACTCTTGGTAGAGAATCTACCTCAAATGATGCTCTTAGATCTTTTTTTTGTCAACTACATATTTAACTAGAACAAGTTTTCTGAAGAGCACTTTGTCTATCAGTGTCTGATATATATGAGAGAAAATACATCATCTGGCCCTTGCCTCTTTTGCCAGTGAATCCGTTCGGCCATTTCTGTTCTGAGAAATATATAGAGATTAGATTCACTTATTCGAAGTCTTCCTCTAATCTCCAGAACACATCAATTTTTTAATTTCTGACGCGAATGATGGACTTTGTAGTTATGTCAACTAGGTCTGAGCAGTCTCTCGAAACAGATCAATGATATCCTCTTATCTCTCATGTGTGAAACTGTCCAAAGTAAGCCGTCCATCTCAGTATGTTATCGAAAAAGTTATTTGGTTCCTTTCCGCTCAATCCCGGAAACAATCTCTCTCAAAAGGTATGAATCATCACACAACGCTAGATTAGTAATAGCCTCTGTTTGATATTTGTTTTGTGCTTATCATTATATTCTTCTTGCCATTGTTTGTATTTTCCCTAATGATCATATGTTATGCTTTGCTTATTATTCTATAGTAACATATTTCATTAGCTTATTATCCTAAACACTTCGTTGATTATTTTCTTGATATATAGAATGATGAAAGCTACTTTCTCCTCAACGGCGTATTGACCGAAATCTTTTCGGGAGTAAGTGGATGGCGCCACCTTCCTTGGGATCTTTCCAGTAGATTTCTGGTATTTATTGAGAATACCCTACTAGAAAAGGTTAGCTAACTCTCAGTACTCTATAACTCAAGCTGATTAGTTATCGTTGATTTTTGTTTTTGTTGCCCGTACTCTATCTGCACTGCATTGTTTATCATGTGAACATGTATGTTTGTAGATTACCAGGAGCATTAGTAAATCTATTCGTGAAAAGACCTTACTTGCACTCATGCCTTTTGTTCAAAAACTTACTTTGAGCTTGGACGGTGATTGGAGAGATAATCTTATGCAGGTTCGTCTATGTTAGTTCCTTCCATAGCTAGCATGCAATTTCATTTATATATATGATTGTTTATATTTTCGGGCATTTACTAGCATGCAATTGCAAACCAGAGTCTCCACTTAAATTAGCTTGCATTTCAGTTGTTAGAGACCTGATTATCCCTGTAAGTAAAATTTATTTCATGATGTGGCTAATCTCACTTTCCACACACTTTGATTAAATCTCAAATCCGTTTTCTTGTAATGGAATGAAATTCATTCATTTCATTCATGAACAAATTTGTTATGGAATAGTTTTCTTTGTATTTTATCTAATTACTTTTGAAATGGGTGGAATGAACATTCCATTCCATTCATAGCAAATGGTAAATTTTTTTGTGGAATTGATGGAATCAACCATTTCACATAATTCCATTCCAAAATATTGTAATCCAGTTGCACCAAACAACTTTTTTCATCTCTTTGAATTGATATGGGTTTATGCTTCATCTGCAGAAGTTTCTGTTTTGTTTACTTTTAAAAAACACCTACTGGTGTTGTCTTTCTCATTTTGTTTGCAGTTTGTATTCGTGGTACTTTTTCCGTTGGTTGAATCAATGACAAAAAAAAGAATTGATATGGGTTAAAATGTTTCATTTTTAATCTTCTGGGATTTGACACATCTCTTCTTTGATGCCAGTGTATACCAGAAGATAATGATGTAGGAGACTCTTAGATTTACAGAACCTAATCTAGAAGTTTTCCTTTTATTTCATGTTTTCCTTGTCTTGTAGAGATTTACCTTTTTATGTTTTAGGCTCTCTCTATATAAGAGGGTTTTAGGTATTTTATTTTAGACATTCATATCTTTTCTTATCAATAGAAGTTTTCAAGCTTTTATCTTTTCTGGTGGATTCCAGAGCTTAATATTCGAGTTCTTGCTTGAGAGCTTGATTTTGATCTAAGGGTTAGTGTTTGCTAACCTTAGTGATTTCCGACTGCGTCAAGTGGTATCAGAGCAAGGTCTTCTCCTTCTCTTTTCGAAGCTTGATCAGCCATGGGTGATCAACCAGTAACCAAAGCCGACTTCGAGGGTTTCGCAGAAGGTTTAAGGGAGGCAACCACAAACCTCACTGCCGTAACTGCTCAATTGGCAAATCTGGTAACTGCGTTAAATAATCAGGTTGTGGCTTATCCCAATCAGGTTAATAACGCCGGTCAAAGAGGTGGAGAAAGAAGACCAATTCGAGGTCAACAAGGTCGAAACAATCGTGATGTTGTTGTTGATAATTCTAGTTCAGAAGAAGAATCAGAAGAAGAAATAGCTGAAGGAAACCTACAAAACAATTATGATTATCGGGTAAAAGCCGATATTCCATTGTTCTATGGAACTATGGGAGTGGAGGAGTTTCTTGATTGGCAAATTGATGTTGATCGATTTTTTGATGTCATGGGCGTTCCTGAGAATAAACAAGTTAAGATGGTAGCTGTCAAACTGAAGAAGACTGCTGCAGTGTGGTGGGATAAACTCGTTGTCCAAAGGCAAAGACAAAGGAGAGGACCAGTTAGGACTTGGCGTCGAATGAAGCAATTAATGCTGGAGCGATTCTTACCGGAAGATTACGAACAAATTCTTTACAAGATGTATCTCGATTGTGTTCAAGGAAACATAACTGTGACCGAGTACACAGCTGAATTCTTGCATTTCTCTGAACGCAATGAGTTAGGTGAAACAGAGAATCAGAAGGTGGCTAGGTACATCAGTGGGTTAAAGGGTTCTCTTCAGGGAAAGATGGGTTTGCAAACCGTATAGACCGTGCAGGAAGCTTCCAGTCTAGCATTAAAAGCTGAGTTAATGGAGAAGTCATCACGCGGGTTCTCAACATTTAGAAGAAACACGGCTCAAACCAATTTTGAACCAACAAGTGAGAAAGAAAAGAGTGTAGCTAATAAAGACTCCAATCCGGGAAACAAAGGAGCTAGTAGCTCTAATTCAACCCAACAGAACAAGGCACCAGCTCAGAGACAAAACAATCCTTATGCTAAGCCTTCCATTGACAAGTGTTTCTGTTGCCAAGGACATGGTCATAAATCAAATGTCTGTCCAAGTCGGAGAACAGGTGCTATAATAGAGGAAGAAGATGAAGAGGATGAAAGGGATTTCGCTGAGAATGAAGAATATGAGGGAGCTGAATTCGCTGAAGAAGAATCTGGAGAGATGATAAACCTTGTGCTGCAACGAGTCTTGTTATCATCTAAAGAAGAAGGCCAACGTAAGAATTTGTTTAGAACACATTGTTCTATTCAAAACAAGGTGTGTAATGTGATTGTGGATAATGGAAGCTCAGAGAATTTAGTTTCTCAAAAGCTGGTGGACTATCTGAAGCTACCCACAACCCGTCATGAGAAACCGTACGGTCTTGATTGGGTGAAGAGAGGATCACAAGTTCGAGTTAGCATGACTTGCAAAGTTCTCATATCTATAGGTAAACATTATAAGGAGGAGATCACTTGTGACGTTCTTGACATGGATGTTTGTCACATTCTTCTTGGACGACCTTGGCAGTATGATAACGATATCACATATCGAGGTCGAGACAATGTGATAATGTTTACGTGGGGCAACCATAAAATTGCCATGGCACCTGTTAAGGATTTTTGTAACACTGCAAAGGAAAAGAAGTCAATTTTCTTGGTTATGACACATGACGACAAAGAGCTTGATGGGGATGTTCAAGAAGCAAAGTGTTTCTATCCCTTGGTTGTTAAAGGGTTGTTGAGTGCAGCAACAGAGGAAACGTCAACCCCACGAGAAGTGTTAGAAATTCTGGATGATTTCAAAGAGTTGATTGCGGAAGAACTTCCTAATGATCTACCTCCCATGAGAGATATTCAGCATCATATTGACTTGATTCCAGGATCCAGTCTACCAAATCTTCCCCATTACCGTATGAGCCCTAAGGAGAATGAGATTTTAAGGGAACAGATTGAAGATTTGCTGAGAAAAGGATTTATTCGTGAGAGCATGAGTCCATGTGCCGTACCGGTTCTGCTAGTTCCTAAGAAAGGTAACCAGTGGCGGATGTGTGTTGATAGTAGAGCCATTAATAAGATAACCATTAAATATCGATTCCCTATACCCCGGTTGGAAGATATGCTTGATGAGTTGTCAGGTTCTAAGGTGTTTTCAAAGATAGATCTTCGAAGTGGTTATCATCAAATTCGAATCAGGCCTGAAGATGAGTGGAAAACTGCTGTTAAGAGTAAAGACGGATTATTCGAATGGATGGTGATGCCTTTTGGGTTGTCAAATGCTCCTAGCACTTTCATGAGATTAATGAACCAGGTTCTCCGCCCGTTCATTGGTTCTTTTGCGGTGGTTTATTTTGATGACATTTTGATATACAGTAAAACAAAAGACGAGCATATGGAACATCTGAAGCAAGTTTTGCAGGTTTTACAAGAAAACCAACTGTACATCAATCTTAAAAAATGTACGTTCAGCACCAACAAGCTGTTATTTCTTGGATTTGTTATTGGTGAAGAAGGGATTCAGGTTGACCAGGAGAAAGTGAGTGCCATAAGGGATTAGCCGGTTCCTAAGTCAGTCACTGAGATACGCAGCTTTCATGGTCTAGCTACTTTCTACAGAAGATTTGTTAGAGATTTTAGTACCATTACTGCGCCTATCACTGAGTGTTTGAAGAAAGGGAAGTTTCATTGGGGATCCGAACAGGAAGAGAGTTTTGCTTTAATTAAAGACAGGCTTTGTACTGCACCAGTATTAGCCTTACCCGATTTTGACAAAGTGTTTCAAGTGGAATGTGACGCTAGTGGTGTGGGAATAGGTGCCGTCTTATCACAAGAAAAACGACCGATAGCTTTCTTTAGTGAAAAGTTAAGTGAAGCTCGCCAAAAGTGGAGCACGTATGATCAAGAGTTCTATGCGGTTTTTCGAGCTCTTCGACAATGGGAGCATTACTTGGCTCAGAGAGAGTTTGTTCTATTTACAGACCACCAAGCTCTAAAGTATCTTCACAGCCAGAAAGTGATAAATAAGATGCATGCTCGTTGGGTAAGTTTTCTGCAAAAGTTTCCTTTCATTATTCAGCATAAGTCTGGGACTCTTAACAAGGTGGCAGACGCCTTGAGTAGAAGAGCTTCCTTACTCACTATCTTAGCACAAGAGGTTGTGGGTTTCGAGTTTTTGAAGGAGTTGTATGAATGTGATGCTGAATTCAAGGAGTTATGGGGCAAATGTAATGGGAAACATCCTTCGGCAGATTTCCACATACGAGATGGTTATCTTTTTAAAGGAGACAGGCTGTGCATTCCTTGCTCGTCATTACGAGAAAAGTTGATTCGCGATTTGCATGGTGGCGGCCTTAGTGGTCATTTGGGAAGAGACAAGATCATTGCTAGCTTGGAGACAAGGTTTTATTGGCCACATTTAAGGAGAGATGCGGGTGCTATAGTTAAAAGGTGTTATATCTGTCAGGTTTCTAAAGGACAATCTCAGAACACTGGACTTTATATGCCATTACCAATCCCAGAAGATATTTGGCAAGACTTGTCTATGGATTTTGTGCTAGGCTTACCTCGTACACAGCGAGGCGTCGATTCTGTGTTTGTGGTCGTTGACAGATTCTCCAAGATGTCACATTTCATCGCCTGCAAGAAGACTGCAGATGCCTCTAACATCGCCAAGTTATTTTTTCGGGAAGTGGTACGTCTTCATGGGGTTCCTAAGACAATAATTTCCGACAGAGATACCAAGTTTCTGAGTCACTTCTGGATTACACTTTGGAGAATGTTTGGAACCAGCTTGAAACGGAGTTCTACAGCTCATCCACAGACTGATGGGCAAACCGAGGTGACGAATAGAACTTTGGGGAATATGATTCGAAGTGTTTGTGGAGATAAACCAAAACAATGGGATCTGGCTTTACCTCAAGTGGAGTTTGCTTACAACAGTGTCGTGCACTCAGCTATAGGGAAATCACCTTTTTCTTTGGTCTATACTTCTATTCCGAAGCATGTGGTCGATTTGGTTAAGTTTCCTAAAGCTCCTGGAGTTAGTATCTCAGCTGAGGCTATGGCAGAGGATATTCTAGCAACTAGAGACGCTGTCCGAGCGAAGTTAGAAGCAACGGGTCAAAAGAATAAAGAAGCAGCAGACAAGCGTAGAAGACTCAAGGTTTTCAAAGAAGGAGATGAAGTGATGGTGTTTCTACGAAATGAAAGATTCCCAGTGGGCACATATCGCAAGCTACAGCCTCGCAAATATGGTCCATTCAAGATTTTGCGGAAGTTAAATGATAATGCTTATGTGGTGGCACTTCCAGAAGACATGAACATTTCTAATACGTTCAATGTGGCTGACATCTATGAGTATCATGCTGATGGTGTTCTTTATCCAGAAGAGAACTCGGGGTCGAGTTCTTTCGAGGTGGAAGAGACTGATGTAGGATTCTCTTAGATTTACAGAACCTAATCTAGAAGTTTTCCTTTTATTTCATGTTTTCCTTGTCTTGTAGGGATTTACTTTTTTATGTTTTAGGCTCTCTCTATATAAGAGGGTTTTAGGTATTTTGTTTTAGACATTTATATCTTTTCTTATCAATAGAAGTTTTCAAGCTTTTATCTTTTCTGGTGGATTCCAGAGCTTAATATTCGAGTTCTTGCTTGAGAGCTTGATTTTGATCTAAGGGTTAGTGTTTGCTAATCTTAGTGATTTCCGACTGCGTCAGATAAGGACAAGCCTTCTGACCTTCGCCTACAACCATGTTTCTACTATTTAGTACCTTGCTTTTTCCTGTTTGACCGGAGCTCCAAACTCACAGAAGAGGTTCTGAAAAGAATGGGATTGATGGTTAGTCGAAACGTCATTGCATTTGATACAATGCGTTGTCTCTGCGATCCTGATAATGCACAAGGATGACACAGTTAGGAAGATATTATCACTATTATTTAAGTCAGAGATCGATTTGATTCTGCACAACATTGTCACATTGCAGGTTGATCATTTTATTTTATCTTCCAAATCAACATTATATATATTGCAAATCCATGTTGCTGATTGAGTCTTTACCTCTTCTTGCACTCCTCGAGCTTGACTGTAGAAGGAAAACATATGATGAAAAATACAGGAGAGCGACTTAGGACTCTTCATCCAATAGCTTACTAAGCTGTACAACTGTGTCAGTAGAATGATTTGTGCTCTCAGGTTGTGTAAAAAGAGACTTTTCTTTGCTTGTTTGGGAAAGCCCCAAAGTTTAGTGACAACAGAAGGAAGTTGAATGATTTAACTTTGAGAATCAAACATTACAATACTAAAGTTACGTGGATTCATTCTATAATGAGCAGCAATTCAATACAAGTGTTACGTGGATTCATACTTTGTCTGAAATGATAGTGAGGACCGAGAAATGAGAAATTTGGAGAAAGAGTTATATCTTTCCTCAACAGATTTGTTTCACTTTCCTGCAGGTTTTGGCCAAAGGGTCTCGAGCAACAAGAGTGCATTAAAGTGGATGAGCCATGCTCAGGTTCACATCTCCAGCCTCTTCCATGTTAACCTTCTCTCCATCAATACTCCAGTCAAAACAATGTACCATTGTTCCAATGGCTAGTCCAACGAAGATAGAACCTAAGTTTGATCCAGGACATCCCCTTCTTCCGCTCCCAAAAGGAATGTAGTTCAAATCTAACTGCTCTCTCATTTCTTTATTCCCTTTTGAAGGAGGAACCATGAACCTCTCGGGCTGAAACTCGTCTGGTTCTTCCCATGAATCTGGATCTCTCATCACCGCATAAGTGTTAATGATCATCGTTGTGTTCTGTGGTATGTAAAACCCTCCGATCTTACACCCTTCAGTTGCATTCCTCACCACGATTGGCGAATGTGGGTGTAGTCTAAGCCCTTCTTTCACCACAGCCAGCAAATACGACAGGTTGGAGCGATCTATTTCTTGAATCAACTTCGTTTTTCCGACAACAGATTCTATCTCTTCTCTCAATCTTTTGAGCATCTCTGGATGGTTAATGAGTTCAGCCATTATTCACGATGTTGTTTGTCCTGAAGTCTCTATGCCTCCCAAGGAAAAGTTCCTACACACAATGTTAAAAGGTAAGAGACTTTGCATATGATCTTTTATTATCTGGTAGCCATTGAAGATAAACTCTTTTTATTTATTTTTGCTAACATACATGAAAAGAAGTTTTTAGAACATTACCACAAAAAGCGCTTTGATTGGGTTCCTTAAACCTTAAACTCAGCGTTGTCGTCTGCACAAACTTTCCAACAGAACATCTATCAGGTATCTGTCCTCTTTCTTGTTCGGATTATCTTCACGTTCCTTAATAATCTTTTCCAGCAACTCATCATACTTCTGCGAGACCTCCATGATTTCTTTCTCAAACAACGAGATACCGAGCTTCTTGAGAAGTCGACCAACCGTGCTAGCTATAAGGAACTTCCTCACCAAACTAAGTGATTTGGTCAACAAGTCTCTAAGTTGATCTGCTTCACCGTTCTCCTCTGAACATTTGCTCCCCATGATCATCCTGCAAACAGGAGCGGACCCAGAAACTAATTTAACATGGGGCACAATATATATTTGTAAAGTTCTATCATAAATATATATATATAAATAATTATTAATTAAATTATTCAGTAATATTTATGATAAATTATATTATATTTTAAAAATACTTTACTCTTATAATTTTTATATTTATTTTTTAAATGAGTAAAATAAAAATAAAACATTTTTTATAATGTTAAATATTTTTAAGTAATACCACAAAAACTTCATATTATATATAACTTTATTATGAAAATGATTCGTTTTAGTTAAACTTTTAATTTAAATATTGTAAAATACAAACTTGATAAAAAAAATATTCAAAGTTAAACTTAAATAAATTAACTTTTATTTTGAAAAGTTAAACTAATATTAAAGAAAAATAAGAAAAGAAAATTTTTCTATTAGGTAGTTGAGAACATTGGAAAAATGAAAACTTGTTTTATAGATAAGTGATTAAAATATAATAAGATGTGTAAGAGATTCTTTTATCTAGAAAAATATGTGTAAAAGAATCTGGAAACAAAAAAAAAACAGTTAACGTTTCGAACTTAGCATACGTGGGGCACTAATGAATACTTTAAACCAACAGAGCTGACAATTTCCAACTTTACCTAACTTTATACAAATATTTATAACTTAGTCTGTGGCATGTGCCACACCTCATGAAGGCATGGGTCCGCCCCTGCCTGCAAATGGTGTTATTCGTCAGATTTATCATCTCTTTACCAACATCAACAGCCTCTTTCTTTGTCGCCTTGTCAAACAACGTAACATAGCACGGAATGTCATAAGTTCTTCCCCACGGATGAGCCGTGTCCGCTCGAGAGAATGAGAGCCCAGAAGATTTGTGACTAGTAGTTTCTTCATGAACCTCCAGTAATCTCCATAAGGAGCTGAGATAAAGCCAAAAGATCCAAAAAGTATTTTGAGTTTTCCATTATGGGATCCTGGCGGGTGCGAGTAGCAAAGTTCAGGTCTTGGATCTTCAAAACCTCGTTAGGCCATGGAGCCCGATGAGACCAGAACAATTGGGCTAGTAAGGGCGCGAAGGTAAAGGAGAGGACCATACTTTGAAGAGAGAGTTTCTGAAATGATTTGTGAACTGGAACAGAGAGGAGAAGGTGAAGATGACCAATGACCGGAACAGACGGTGGGCTCGGAGGTAGATTACAGTCTTGGAGTTCTGGCTCCTTTCGTTTCTTGAAGAAGAAAGCAGAGAGGCAGAAGCATGAGAAGAGCCATACGAGGATGGCGATGAAGCAGAGTTGAAAGTCAACGGTGAATGCAGCCATTGTTGTCAAGAAAATCTATAGAGAGCTTTAAAGCAAGAGATAGTGTTACTACTCTAGAACAGATCTTTCCTTGAGATCCTCTATGATATATAATCAATAATTAAATAGCTTAATCTTCAGGGAAAAACGTTACACAAGGCGGTAAATCAGGTTCCACATGATATATAAAATAAATTTTAATATAAACATGTGAAAATATGTTTAAAAGAGTTTCCTGGGTTAAAGAAAAACGTTAAAAAACACTAGATAACTACCAATCCAGAACGTTTTTGAGAAGTCCTGAATCGAGCTTGAGCTTTAGATTGATAAGGTAGCTCACGTTAGCTGAGAAAGGGCTACCGCAATCTGCGAACCGATAAGTGCATTGTTTTTCACAAGCGCAATGTCTGAAACTGTGTCAAGGAACTCAACTGAGACATTGCTGTTTTGGATACAATATAAATTTCTGAACTACTTAAAGTGACTAGACACTGAAAGATTTTGGTAGATTATCATAAGAGATTAAGGGAACCTCCAGAGAAAGGATACTTGCTGCAAGTGAAGTGCCTCCAGTTAACTCATTTACCCGTGCAAGCAAGAACGGAGTTTCTGCATTTCCCGTAACGTTTTGTTCCCTTGAAAAAAAAAACAAATTCAGGTTTCAGATTGTGATGAAATAAGAAAAAGAAGCAAAGCCTTTAATTTATTCTGATGCAAGTATGCATGGAAGATATTAGCTACTCCCTATGGACCTTGCTTCTGTAAGAGCACGCTGTGTTGCTGATTCTATAAGATTTCCAGCGGCTGAATGCTGTTTCGGGATTGGAACAGCAAATAGAATCCCTGCCTGACGGTTTAGCTTCTTGTTTGCATCTGACAAAAGTGGTTTTCTCACGGTGGTAAGAGATATGAAATACTTTTAAGAAAAGGAAATTTAGAGACAAAGTCTACACTTGCCTATTACTCGAGCACAGTCTTCAGGGCTATCTACACGAGAAGGTGCCTAAAGAATCCAATATATCCACATCAGAACTAAACGTCTAAGTAGAACCAAGTGATTAAGATCAGTGCTAATGGACAATTTTGCACCTTACAGCCGCTTTTTTCTGTGAAAAATGCCGGAAACTCATCGCTCTTGTATGCAGCAACATACACTTCTTGAGTTTCCTGCATTGCCAACGAATAGCTCTTTTCAAAACTCAAATTCTGACATCACAACATTATGTAGGAAGCTCAACTTTTAAGATTGTTACCAAATATTCAAGAGTCTTTGGAATATCAAGTATGGATTTAACGCCTGCTGATATCACAGCTATAGGAGTCCTTCCAAGTGCAGTAAGATCAGATGATATGTCCATAGCTGCATCACAAACACAAATTAGCATCGCTTGGGGAGTGCATATTGGCTTTAGTAGCATCCAAACAGAGATTCTAACCACGTAGATAGAACTTTTGAAAATTAAAGGGTACAAAATGGAGATGAAACTTACTTTGGTTGGCATGCCTATGTACACCCCCAATTCCACCGGTTACAAAGACTTGGATGCCAACCTACAACAACCAAAGTCCTTTGGATTAAATGAGTATAAATGATAACAATAATACCAAATGAGTTACCATAGAAGCGAAAAACAAGGTTGCAGAGACTGTAGTTGCACCATTTCCTCTTGTAGCCACCTGAAGTTAAACTTTTTAAGGCAATATATGGAAGAATAGGTAGGTTAAAGAAGCTAGCTTGATTGAATTGATGATGCAGTTTTTGATTTTATGAACTATGAAAAGAACCTTAAACAGAAGAAGCAAGTCTTATGATCTCGGTTGAACATTATGATAGTAGCCACAAGAAGTGAGGAGAGCATAGAGTGACTCACAACATATGCTATGTCCCTGCCTGCAGTCTTTTGGACACTTTTCCCCAGAGATGCAAGACGTTCTAGTTCTTCTTCGTTCAGACCTGTTCACCACAAATTAGCATCTATCTATAAGGAGAAGAAAACACGTACAAGAAAGTCTAGTGCTTACACATAATCAGATCATTTAATGATTAAACCAAAATGAACAAACTCACCTATGCAAGGAACTCCGTTCAAGATAGCTATTGTGGCAGGAACTGCTCCATTCTCTCTCACAATAGACTCCACCTCTTTTGCTGTTTGCAGGTTTTGAGGGTAAGGCATCCCTACCAAAATGCAGTTGAAATCAGACCAATAAGCTTTGAGTTTTGGAAACAGCAAATGATCTAATCTAAACCATGGGAGATAATGGTTGACTCAAGAGCGACCACAGCACGTCCGTTGGATAAGGCTTCGGACACTTGTGGAGATATCTTGACAATACTCCTAAGCTGCTTCAAACCCAGTTGTAACAGAAAGCAAATCAAGATCAGAACAAGAGACTGCAAAAAAAAAAAAAAAAGGAGGATCCTTTTTCTTTATAGAGAAACCTTGTTGGTTGCTTCAAGAGGGGAGATATGATTCTGGAGATTTGAGATTCTATAAAGAGCAGACGAAGAGGAAGAAGAAGAAGAAGCCATTTCTCTTCAAGAAGTTCGCGATGCAGGGAATGAAGAAGTACTCTAACTCTCTCTCACCGTTGTAGACGACTAGACGAAACAAAACCAAAACAAACCGGAGCTTAAATTGTGTATCTACATACTGGTACTTCTTAACCGGTTCGGTTCGGTTCATGATTATTGATCGGTTCGGATTATTTCGGTATTGTAAGAAACCTTGGAGTTGGAGAGGGAGAGGGAGAGAGAGAGATCTAATTTTCAATCCAGAGTGTTTGGATCGTCCGTTGGGATCCGATCCGATCTCAGTCGCCGTCGCCGGCATTCATCGCCGCCGTTTGCCGATCGTCCTCGCTGTACTCAGGTATGCGTTGCGTTCTCTCTCTCTCTCTCTTACGTCTTCAAATTCTGTAAGCTTCTTCGATTGTCACACTAATTGTCCCCGATCTCAGCAAAAGTATTCGCAACTCGTGATCTAGTAATGGTTGCGTTGCCTAATTTATGGGGCCATGTGTTCATTCCCGCTAAAAGAGTTTGTCCCTTATGTTCGGTTTACAGATCATTTCGAGTGATTTTGGTTTTGATCAAGCCATGGATAAGTCGAGTGCGTTGGAGTATATCAACCAGATGTTCCCAACAGGTGATCTTTTGTTTCAGAACAGTCATGCTCTTTATGGTTTGGAGCTGTTTATCTTTTGATTCTGTAATCAGGACGCGTAGTTCTGCTGCTGCTGATGAACTGGTACTTTCTTGCTTTAACATGTGTTTCAAAATGGGTGTGTTTCCCTTTACAGAAGCATCGCTATCTGGCGTTGAGCCGCTTATGCAAAAGATTCATGGTGAGATTCGCCGGGTTGATGCTAGCATTCTTTCTGCTGTTCGTCAACAGGTCAGATCTGCTTCTTCCTTATTGCTCCCTTACAGAAGTTTGTAGCTCCCTTTTTTTTTTAATTCTTAATACTTAGTGTTGTCTGGAACATTTGTGAGTCACTCTTTATCGATTTCTTGTGGATGTGCACAAAAAAGCAACATTTTTTTTCTGTGTTGAAAGAATAATATATGGTTTTGAATCTTATTCTTGGGATGGAAATCATACTCCAGAGTAACTCCGGAACTAAAGCGAAAGAAGATCTTGCTGATGCTACGCGTGCTGTGGAGGTTAGTTTTCTCATACGTTGTTATGTATTGTATCCATCTTACTCTTAATATATCATTTCCTTTTTCGTTTCTCCTATCTATTCAGTCGCAAGGGGATTTGATTTTGGCTTTTAATTAACACAGGAACTCTCCTATAAGATTCAAGAGATTAAATCCAAAGCTGAGCAAAGTGAAGCAATGGTGCAAGAAATATGCCGTGACATTAAGAAGTTAGATTTTGCAAAAAAGAACATAACCACGACCATCACTGCTCTTCATCGTCTCACAATGTTAGGTCAGTTAGCAGCAATTTAACTTAACTTATCTGGGCATAGTATCCTGAAATCAGAATCACACCTTAAGTGAAATAAAGCCCTATATAAATAGGGTTCCAAGTTATGCATGATGTTTCTGGTTAATCTACTTGTGGATCTATGTTAATCTTTACATGGTAATCAAATATATGTCATCGGCCTAGTATAAGTTGACCAAGTACACAAACCACATTGATAAAATTCGCTACCTTGCTATGGCAGTCTCTGCTGTTGAACAGCTTCAGGTGATGGCGTCAAAAAGACAATACAAGGAGGCAGCTGCACAGCTGGAGGTATCTTCTTATTTTAGTTCAACAATCTTATGCGTCTGTTGCTTCTGTTACGTTGGTTGTAGAGTTCACTTACTTTTTTTCTTTATGTTCGCCCAAGGCAGCTCTTTCTCTTTTTCACAATCAACTGTAAACCCTAGGACACTTTGCTGGATTTACTAGCAGATGACTATTCTCACTTTCTGATTATATCTTTAAAATGTTGATTTTTGTAATATGTTTCAGGCCGTAAACCAATTATGTAATCACTTCGAAGCGTATAGGGATGTTCCTAAAATCATGGAACTGAGGGAAAAGCTTAATAATATTAAGCAAGTCCTCAAGTCTCATGTATTTTCTGATTTTTCGAGGTAATGCCTCTAGTGATCCTACCGTAATTTATGCTAAAATAGTTCTACAGATATAGCCAAAAGAGGTCCACTGTAGTTCTAGTGATTGATCCTGCCTCTCTTTCTTAATTTCTTTATCTTCAATCCGTAGAATATTGCAACGTATCAGGGGATAAATTTTGCAATATGATGTCAGAAATTGGTACAACATGCTTGTTGGCTGGCATGCGGTTTTGTACGAGTAGTATCTGCATAGTGATTAGGTTATTGACTGCTTCTTTTCTTGGTGCTACACTCCTAATTGTTGGTTTTTATATAAAATTCCCCCTCCCCCTCCCACTCTCCACATCCCCCTTTATTTGTTAATTTCCTAAAGGTACTTTTCCTAAAAATGTATATTGTTGTGATTTCAGTTTAGGTACCGGGAAAGAGACAGAGGAAACAAATTTGCTACAACAGTTATCTGATTCTTGTTTGGTTGTTGATGCTCTGGAGTCATCTGTCAGGGAAGAGTTGGTAAACAACTTCTGTAGCCGGGAGCTAACCTCATATGAACAAATTTTCGAAGGAGCTGGTATGTTGCACAATGCCGTACATTTTTCATGTGTTGTTTTACATAAGTGCTAAGTGGTTACTTGCGGGCAGAATTGGCAAAGCTGGATAAAACAGAGCGGAGATATGCATGGATAAAGCGTCGAATCCGTACAAATGAAGAAATTTGGAAGATTTTTCCCGCTTCTTGGCATGTGCCTTATAGACTTTGCATCCAGTTCTGCAAGAAAACAAGGTATTACCTTTGACTTTTTGATGAACATCTCTGGCCTTCTATTATCTTCATATTTGCTCAAATATTCTTCATTTTTACTCTTGGAGCTCATTAAAATTTTAGGGCATGGCAACATAACACCCCTACTCTTCTGAATTAGATATTTGACCCACACTTTTATTGTTACAACATAGCTAAATAACAACCCTACTTTGCGTGGTGTAAATGAAAATGTAAATGAAAATTCGATAAAGAGGAAAAGTTTTGATACAGAATTATTGGTATATGAGTGACTAGTTTTTGGTTATGGACCATAGTTATGGAAATTATAACCAATGCATGATTTATAATAGCTACTACTAATCAAAAATCAGTTAAATCTTTTAGACAAATGATAAATGTTAATTGGTTATAAGTACCACATCCCCTTTTGATAGAATAGTTGTAAGTATCTCTAAGTTCTGCTTCAGTATATGGATGATTCATTTTTTTGGTGTGTATGGCTGTATGCTTTGCTGCATTGTAGTAGTCACTACGCTGTGAAAGATATAGCGGCGGCAGTATTAACTGTTAATCTTAATCTAACAACAATATGTAACCTTCTTAAACGTCATGTGTTCCCATCATGTTTTTCAGGAAACAAGTAGAATCTATTCTGGTCAACATGAAAGAGAAACCAGAAGTAGCGACATTGTTACTGGTCAGCCATAGTCTCTCTGATCAATAGTAGCATACACATGCTTGTCATATCATTAAAAATCATTATATTTATCAGATGGATTGTATATCTATAACAGCATTGTTTCACCTCTGAAGCGAATATCTGATGATTATAAATCTTATTATGCTGTCCCTCTTTTTCGATGTCATGAAATCCTGTTACTTCTTGATATTTTGTGGAATGTTTCAGGCTTCTATTAAAGTTTGATATGATTGATTAGGCACTACAAAGGACAGTGGAGTTTGAAAAGGAACTTGAAAAGAAATTTGGTGGTGATGTTCCTACTAGTGATATCGGAGATGACATTGAAGAAATTGGTACATGGGAAAACAATAGTCAGAATATATCCAAAATTCGCAAGAAGTATGAAAAGAAATTTGCTGCTGGTCAAGAATCCGGGGAAAATGTATGTTTTCTTCATATGTACTATGGAAAACTGTATAGTAATGTTATATGATCGCTTAAATTTTATTATGATAATTTTTGCTCTCTATTTCAACAGGAAAAGACCGGAAACAAAGATTTATCTGCTCCTGGAGCTGGGGTACATCCCCTTTTTCTTGTTATCTCTCTCTGATTTTGGCTGTTGTCATTTCTATTGTAGTTCTAGAGTTTCTTAAAAAGCAAGTGAAAGTGGCTAGTAATAGGCATAACATTTGCTTTGATATAAGACTTTCCTTATCCATTTGAGCTATTCTATCATAGTATCATTTGAATGATTTCTTTACTCACTGGTGTAAATCTCGACCTGGCAGTTCAATTTCCGTGGAATTATCTCTTCTTGCTTCGAACCTCATTTAACCCCATATATTGAGTTGGAAGAGAAGACACTTATGGAACGCCTGGAGAAAGTTGTTCAAGTAATTTAAATTTTTCGCATAATGAAATTGTTTTTGATCCAAGCTTTGTCAAGTTCTCATAATTTGCATTTCTTTATCAGGAGGAAACATGGGATATTGAGGATGGAAGTCAAAATAATGTTTTACATAGCAGCACTCAGGTGAGTACCTAGGCAAGCCTCTTTAAGTTGGGTTTCTGAGAGTGTTAACTTTGACAGAGATTTACATCTTTATTCATTGTATTAAATGATTCACGACTTGCACTAGGTTGTGGCACGGGTAGTTTGATTCTTTATACAGATGTGTTAAAGAACTCTCTACTTGAAACCCAGAACCTACTCGGTCATTACCCATTGAGCTGACAAAAATAAACCCGGGTCATGTCTAAGAGATGTTTGAGTAGTTAGTAGGAAAAGTTTTCTATGTGAAACTGGGTATATCATAATCAATTTGATATTAGTAGATTAGCCTGTGAGAACTTGGTAAGATTCCTATACAAACTGTATCTGTCACATTATATCTTATCTTCTGTAGCCATTCAAATTTTGTTTTGTTACGCAGTTACTATTTGCTTTGTTTGCAGTTATTTAGCGACATAAAGAAGAGCTTGAAACGGTGCAGTGTTCTCACTAAGAACCAGACTTTATTCAATTTGTTCAAGGTACATTTTTCATTCGTCGATATGTATTTTATATATTACTGGGTATTCGGGCAATGTTTTATTTTTTATAAGAACCAGCTTTGTTTGTGGAGTATCATAATTTTTATTTGGACAAACCTTGTCGTTAGATCAGCTTTCCAAGCCGCCTAGGTTTCTACAAGGGAGGACGTATACACATGTGCTCTTTAATAGTGTTTGCAGGCCTTTTTAAATGCTCAAATTCACGGTCCCATATTAGATGGATGGAGATTCCGAGTTCATTCTTTTGAAATGGTCTCCTCTTTACAGGTCTTTCAACGAGTTCTGAAGGCATACGCTACAAAGCTATTTCTTAAGCTCCCTAAAGGAGGCACCGGTATCGTTGCTGCAGCCACAGGCATGGACGGACAGATAAAGGTGCTGAGCATCTCTTCCTTCTTCCTGTTTCTCATGTCTGCGTTGCGACTTAGTTTATCCTTTTTCATCTTTTCTATGCAGGTCTCTGATAGAGATGAAAGGGTGATATGTTACATAGTTAATTCTGCCGAGTATTGCCACAAAACAGTAAGCTTGTTTTTTGTATATCATTCTGTTACTTCCCTCCTTTCACCTTTAGCACCCTCAGCATGCAGCATATAGGTGATACATGTTTGTAGCCTGCTGGGAGAGGTTAATTGGGGTTGTATAAAGCCAGTCATGTAAATGACCAGCTGTGATACTATCAATCTTCACATCAAGTTCCAAGAAAATTTCATGGGTCTAGTTACTTACTCAATGTTTTTGTGATGTGATCTTATACCGAAGTTATTTGTTTGCAAATTTTCTTAAATATCTGTGATGTGGTAATATATTCTCTGCTGCTTCTATATATGCAAACGATTGTGTTGTTCCGGGATACAAGATGTGTGTCGATGTCGGTAGGATTCTGTCAAAAAGTTTCGATGAACTGAATGACAATTGGCACTTCACAAGAATTATATGTTATTTGTATCGCAGTCTGGTGAATTGGCAGAAAAAGTCTCAGAAATTATTGACCCGCATTATGCTGAAGGCGTAGACATGTCAGAGGTCCAGGTACTGATAACATGAAGGACTTATAGTTTTCTTTGAGTTGCTACTTATTTTGGATTCTTCTTAAGCTGTGTTTCTGTGCAGGATGAATTTTCTGCCGTTATAACAAAATCATTGGTGACGCTGGTCCTTGGAATTGAAACTAAATTTGACAATGAAATGGCAGCAATGACACGTGTTCCATGGGGAACACTTGACAGTGTGGGTGACCAGTCTGGGTAAGATCTAACTGGAGTTTAAAGCTTCTATTGTTTTCTGATTATATGACCAAGTGTAAGTAACATGCACTTGTATCTTCTTGCAGGTACGTGAATGGAATAAATACAATTTTAAGCAGCAGTATTCCTGTCCTTGGGAACCTCTTAACACCAGTGTACTTCCAGTTCTTCCTTGACAAGGTAATTATATAGAATGTATAATTTGAATGTCTTTGTGATGTGATGAGTACTTCCTCATACTAATTTTGGACCCCAACAAATTTATTATACGGTGCTTGCGTCTTGTATAAAATAGAAATAGATTTCTGTTTCGTTCAATAATAGTTCCACGATGTTTAACTTGACCAACTTTATAGAGAACGGCCTTTTATTAGTAAAACTTTGTGCAGCTGGCATCATCCCTTGGACCACGGTTCTATGCTAATATTTTCAGATGCAAGCAACTATCCGAAACTGGAGCCCAACAGGTCAGCCTTCTTGCTCTATATCCTCCATGTGCATAACTCTAATTCTCTCCGTTGTAATTTCTCTATAGTAGTCAACTAGTGACTTGGCTAAAATCCATGTGAGAAAAAATTGTTATCTAGTTTATCAGGTGTATCCAGAGACTAGTGCCAAATTCAGTTTGTTTATATCCCATTCTCTTTCAGCTTCTCTGCTTGTTGTTGCTGTTGAAATGACTCTTTAGTCTCATTATTTATTCAGTTCATTTCCTTACTTCAGTATTAGTGCTGGAAGCATTCATTCTAGGAATAATCATATTCATGCTTTGAGAGTTAAAATGTTAGCTGCGGGAAATCACTCTCACACATCATGTATCTGAGCCTTCTTTTTGGTTGCACAGATGTTACTAGATACTCAAGCCATGAAGACGATTCTTCTAGAAATTCCTTCCCTTGCCAGACAGGTTAGCTCATCGGTACCAATTTATGTATATCTGCCTCTGCTGGTGACTCTGTATTTAGAAAATATGGCTACTGACGTTATCTGAGCATACTCTGCTCAAAGGCGTGATGCCCAAAACCCATCGAGTATTATAATCTTGTTTCAGTGATAGGGTCGATATGATATAGTATATACCAGTTTAGCCTTTAAATATGACACGATGTATTTTTCTGGTTTCGATTGATCTTTAATTATCATTGCAGACTTCAACTGCTGCCAGCTATTCCAAGTTTGTGAGCCGTGAAATGAGCCGAGCTGAAGCACTCCTTAAGGTCATACTCTCTCCAATCGATTCAGTGGCTGACACTTACCGTGCACTGTTTCCAGAAGGAACTCCCATGGAGTTTCAGCGCATCTTGGAGCTTAAGGTGATTTTCTAAAAACCAATTTTATACAATATTGTATATATTACAGTTTGGACTGTCACGCAACTAACTCTGGATTGTTTTGTGGTGTTGATGCAGGGCCTTAAGAAAGCTGATCAGCAGAGTATACTTGATGATTTCAACAAGCATGGCCCAGGACTTACACAGCCCTCTGTTTCAACTGCAATGCGACAACCCGTTCCAACCACACCTGCACCGCCAATGGCAATCACTAATCAGGCTACGGCCGCTGGATTCATAGCAAACAGCGAGGACGTGTTGACGAGAGCAGCGGCTCTTGGCAGAGGAGCTGCAACCACTGGCTTTAAGAAGTTCATTGCTCTTACTGAAGCTGCCAAAGACCGCAAAGATGGGCCTTTAAGGAGACTCTTCAACGCCTGATTTGTTTATTTTCTACCATCTCAACTTTTGACTTGTGCAATTATCTTCTTGGTTATCCCTTTTATATGTGTTTCTTTCATTGTCTAATGCAATTTGCTATAAGCTCAAAACTTCCGTGGAATGAGGCGGCTCGTTTGTTTCCTTGTTAGGTGTAAATCAGCGGTTCATAGTGCATCTTAGTTTCTAAACGATAATAAACACTTTTGTGGCGTTCATCTCTTGTGTCACACTGTTGCATGGTAGGTTAAAAGCGGAAAATTGTCATAATCGAGGCCGACAAGATTGACAGATTTTTCTTTAGTTTCTGTCTAAAGAACATGAAACTGGTGTTTTGTGGTTGTGGCCATGTGAATTTCAAAAAAAAAAAAAGAAATGAAAAGTTGAGATGGTGCTCAAATACCGTTTGTCTAGAAAAGAAATTTACGTTGACAATATTTTTGAGTGCACCTAAAGTTTTTACACATTGACCGACTATAAATCAGATAGTTTCTGACTATAAATATTTAGCTCGATTAATAATAAATTATATGTATAAAAAGAAACTCTTGAACTTTTTCTAATTGCACATAAAACAAATACTCATGTATTTTATAATTTGCAAAAATAAACTTGTATGTAATGTTCATTTTATTATCAACAATAGAAAATAGAAATACCGAGTTACTATAACTAACATTGTCGATACACCTAAATTGTCTTAACGCCATTTTTTATTTTGATGTACATATTAATTGGTTCAATAAATATTATAACTTTTTTATAAAGCTGTCACATTGCGGTTTTCGATGCTGAGATGAAGAGATTAATATGGGCAATGTCGTAGACTCCATGCTAAGGAGACGAGAAACAATAGTGCCATTTTCTATGTAAATCAGATCGGGTTCGATCGAGCGTCTCATGAGAATGACTCAATCTCGACTTCGAGAATTACATATTACTGCTGTCCAGATAGAAATGGATTTTGATTAAACTTGATGGACATGATTGCTAGGGCATCTCCATCCATACTCCATTTTTTCCTCTAAAATGGAGTAAAAGTGAATAGGGAGTAAGGAATGCTCCAACTCAACTTCATATCTTACTCTATAATGAAATTTACTCTATAAATGGAGTAATTTCGTTTTTGTTTGTTCATCACTCCATTATGGAGTGAGAAATAGAGTAGGATTGGAGCAATTTTACTCTATTTTCACTTTTACTCCATTTTAAAGGAAAAAATGGAGTTTTACATTGGAGATGCTCTTAACCCAGTTAATTGATCGGCATTTGTCTCCGAATTAGTTTCATTCCGGCTTTTACGAAACAGTTGTTTCAGGATTTAGCATTTCTTATATTCCTAAGGCTACTAATCTACATGTAGACTCTATTGCTAAGGAGAAGAGAAACAATAGTGTCATTTTTCCCATGAAAATCAGATCGGGTTGGAGCGAGCGTCTCTTCAGAATGACTCGATCTCGACTACTTTATTTACTTACTATGATCCAATTCACATACTCAACTTTTCGTAAAGAGACTTATTTACTGAAGCAGTTTGAGTTTTTGTTTTCTTAAACTTTTTAAATATGACTTATTCAAAACTAATATATATCGTTAATCTATAAGCGTTAAAATCACTATAAACACTAAAGTCTTTCAGGTAAGGTAACTTTTCTGAGTGTCAAAATAAGTGTAACTTATATTTACAAAAAAAAAAAAATTGTTTTATCATGTCTCAACATTCTAAAAATAGTTCATGACAAAGATCAAAAGATTTACTTAAAGACTAAGTATATTCATTTCTGATTCTAAATTTTTACTTTTGATATAAACCTCATAACTAAATAGTAAGTGAAAATAACATATGACATGTTACTGAAATGCAACAAAACAACCACAAATATATTATAACCCAAATGATCGATTCTATACAAATATTTTGTAAATATCTGCAAGACATATATCCTAGATGCAGTCAGTGTAAGACACAACATATAAATACACTTCTGATTAATCATATATGAGAAGATCGCATAAAAATCTTCAAAATTACATTCACTTACATCTTAATCTACAAAGTTATTTAACTAGAATATTAAACAATCAAGATAATTTTTGTATCATAAAAAACTTTCAATCTGGCTTACTTATTCATCAAGCTAAAAATTGACTTGTTTACCTCTAACTATAATGACGTGTCAATTTTTTCTTATTTTTAATTTTTAATTAAAAATATATAAAAATAGGAAACAAATAAATTTTAGAAATAAAAACATTGATATTTTTATTTAAAAATAAAAATATTTTCTTACAGATAAGAAATTTTTTAAACTTTTCAAAAATCTCTAAATTGTTTTATGAAATTCAAATAAAAGCTCTAAATACTTTTTGAAATTTGTATCACCACTTTCAAAATCATTTATTTAAATGATGTTATTGTCTGAGAAATTATTTTCCAACTATTATTAATAAAATGATGTAAATAATTTGCATCACAACTTTCAAAATTATTATTTAAATGATGTAAAAAATATTCTTAAGAAATATTATTATTTTTTTGAAGAAATAAAATATTATTTCTAATGGTGTTAATTTTGTTATGTCAAAAATTATCACTATTAATGACAATATGTCTGAAATTATTTAATCTTTTCAGAGCTTTTATATTTGATTTTTAAAAAAATATTATTTTAAAAAAATTGAATTTTTGAAAAGTTTAATGTTTTTCTTATACAGCAACTTAACCAGAATCAAAGTGCTTTTTATTTTAAGAAAATATTTTGATTTTACAAATAATTGATTTTTGAATATTTATTTAATATTTATTATTTTTTAATATTTTCTATTTATATTTATTATTAATTTTTGTTATTAATTAAATAATTAAAAATATTATAAAAAAGCGAGCATGTCATCATAGTCACGTGCTTTAGTCACGAAAACATAAAAAAGAATGAAATATTTTTTTTTTCAAATTAGTTTTTGATTTTTTCAGTATATATTGGTGTAAGAATTATTTTAGTAATAATAATATATTTTTTTTACATAAATTTTGATTAGTATTTCTATTTCAGTAATCATGGTTTTTAAAATAGCATTTTTATATTTTTTTTATAAATACTTCACTTTGAATTATTTTTCAAAATAATATTAGTGGTAGTTAATTGAAACATATATTTGTAAACTCTCGATATTGTTTACGTTGCTTAAGAAAAATTAAAACAACAGAATTCAAAATATTAATGTTACCCGACACCAATCAATATGTATTATTGATAGTTAGCTAAATATCAAATATATTTCTAGATGAATATGAAATTAGTTTACTTTAGTATCAACGGTGTGACTTTAACCGCTTTTTCTATATATCATATATTACTTCTTGTTATACAATATTTTGTAGAATACTATTGTCGTTATGTTTTGTGCCTACTTTAAGAGTCTTAAGCCTTGCCGTTGTATTGACTTTTGATAGTGCGACATACAATTCTCCATGAGAGAATACCGGACTTAGAATATATAGACCAACTTTGTTTAAGATTTTAGCTTGATTCTTGTTTATAGTCATTGCATAACAAACTCATTTAGGGAATTGACGTTTTTTTTAGTTTGAAAGGCCATCTGGCATATATTGGCTAGGCGAGTTATTAGTAACCTTGTTCCATTGCAAAGACCTCTCGTTGATTTAAATTTCTTAGTAGCATGACTGAAACACCTATTTTGATATCAAATTTGTGATTTGGGAATCCCTGAAAATTTCAACGTATTTAAAAAATCTGTGGGATATAGGATATGCTGATTTGCCACTTCTTCCTTGTGGTCACTGATAGTATCAAAACTCAAACATTTATTTCACTCACCGTCTAAGCAAGTTAACATATAGTTATTCATTTCATCCACCGTTTCATTCTTTGGAGTAAATAGTGCTCTTTGGATGAGATATTCTTGTCTTTAAAATGAATTTGGAAATCTTGATATGATATGTAGACTTTGTAATGCATACAACAGGATCTGCATTGGTTTGCAAGAGCAGTTTGTTGTCTATCTCAATTATGCTGATTTATTCATTCGAGGTTTTGTATTTTGCTGGTGTAGGTGTTATGCCGTCACTGATACCTAATAACCATTTAGAAAACTCTTTGCGAGCTTAATGCAACCTCATATTTTTCTCAAGAGTGAATATAGAGCAGTAATCCAAAATATGAACGGTTGATTGTTGCCATAATAGTTTGTTACCTCCTGCCTTGTGGTATGTCTGGAAGAATGTGTCAAAAATCACCACCAAGAAGTATTGTTTTTCCTCCAAAGAGTTTTGTTGCTGCATCTGGATCTGCCACAAAGAGTACATCTCGCAGAGTCTTATCAAGAGCTTCAAATGCAAAAATCATGGTACAACGACTAATATTGCACATACTTTCTTGATGAAGTTCTATCGGAATCTTGAAACACGAATGTGATGTTCTATCATTAAGTAAAAGTATAGCTGTAATTCCAGATGATGCCAATGGTAGCACAATTTTTCCTTCTGATCTTAACCTTTAAATGATTGTCTTATACATATATATTTTTCCTGTTCCTCCTCGTCCATTCAGGAAATTGTTTTTCCTTTCATATAGTAATTGAGTTACTAACAGCTTCATACACTTTCTTATGCCTTTGGCATGTCTTCAAAATCAGTCAGTGATTTATCATTCTATGTTAGAATCCTCTCTATTTCTAAAAGTGTGTAACTTTGTAGCTCTTCATCACTGAACTTTTGGTCCATGAAGTTGAAAATATATCTCTTTATTGGATATGTCTTCAGGTAAGTAATGCCAGCAATGCTCCCATAGAATAAAAGGACTACATAATTCACATTAAAGTAACAATGTTTCAAAAAGATGGCAAAACTGGAAAGGATATTCAAATTGTGATGCTTCATCCATAGCGTCTTTCCATTCTGAATCACCATTGAACAATCCTCTTGCATACCATGCTTTTTTTTGTTATATTTTCAAATAATTTTTAAAATCTCTTTTCCAAAATTCGTTTTTATTATCTTAGTATATATATTTTTAATCATAGATATTTTAATTTTAACACATGTCACAATATTGAAATTCTATTTTGTTTAGGATTTAAAAATTGTAAATTAAAATAAAATAATATTTATAGTTACTATTTTTAACTAAATTTATTTATTATGTTAGTATATATATTTTTAATTATGGGATAGTTTAACACATGTCACAATCTTAAATATATAATTGTCATGTGTTACTGTCATGTTTTACCAACTTTGAAAAACTAAGTTTTATATAATCTTTTACAATTATCTAAATATAGATATTAAATATTGTAGTAATTTTTGGTCATAATTTTTTTAACATAGAATTATCTATTAAAAATGAAAGTTACTTACTTTTAAGGAAAAAATAAGAGTACTTCTACGATTTTCATTTAATAAGGTTTTTTTTTAAAAAGTATTATTATTTATTTAAAAGTTAGTTTTTCTTCACGTTTTTTATTAAATAATTTATTGTACTTATAGGATTTTACAATTCGTTTTTGTTTAACATTTTTCTTAAAATTTAAAATTTATCTTTTATAATTCTCTATGTTTAGTATCTTATAAAGCAAACATTATAATATTTATCTTTTATAATTCTCTATGTTTAGTATCAGCAAACTAGGTTTCATTTAATAGGATCATTTACCCTTATATCCCTTTCCTTCTCTAATTATATTAAATAAAAATTAATTGAAATTTTAACCCATAATCACGACATCGTCTCTCATCTCCGACATCATCATCTCCGGCATGACTCATCTCCACCGCCATTATCTCCAGCACTACTCATCTCCGCCGCCATTATCTCTGCCGTCATCATCTACGCTGTCATCATCTACGTTTGTCTCCCTCAGCTCCAATCGCTGCTCCGCTGTCTCAGTAATAAATTTGATTTTGCCGTATTAAAGGTATCTCGTATCAATGTTACTTTTTCAATTGTCAATTTAATGAAACAGTTTGTGGTATAAGTGATTTTTCAGTTCTCTTGAATTTTATTCAATATTTATATCATGTTCATATAGGGATTTCAAAAACCAACATAGCAGTTGGTCATATTGTGCAAAGAGAACAACAAATACATCATTTCACACCTCTTTTGTGTGGGTTTTTGTATGTTTTTTTCTTTCTTAAATTGTTCATGATAACTTTCCTAAATATATATCAATCCTTCCAAAAAAACTCAAATTTTGCATGTTGTTCCTAATAAATCTGTTTTTGTAGTTAAATGATGATACTAAATCACACAAACATGGAGTAGTATGATATGTACCAATGTAGTAAGCCAACTTTGTTTTATAACCATTCGAAGCTTCTAGATGTGGTTTTGTATGAAATTCTATTTTATCAGACTATTCATGATAGCGTTCCTGATTGTCTACTAAACCTTCCAAAACAATTCAAAATTTGTAGGTTCTTCCTGATTTTTCTAGTGTTAAACAAAATATATGACATGTTATTAGTTTGATATTCCGTTATTGCTATTTGAATAAATTATAAGAAACTTTAAAAACATATTTCAAATTTAAACTTAAATTCATAATTTTGTAAAAGTAAAGAATAATTTTAAAATTTCAGAATAAAACCATATTTTTTGCGTGTTTAGATCACAAAGTTTTGATGTAATACTATGATATCATTTATATTTTTAAATATAAGACTATAATAATTAACAAAAATATATCTTATTGTTGTGGATAAAAATGACATATTTTATTGTTATAACAAAAATTGGTTAGATAGCTAACAAAAAAATACAAGTAAGTTCCACACAACTTAATCGATGTATATATATATATATTAATAAAAGAAACAGCAAACTAACTAAAACAAACTTCTAAAAATACCCATGATTTACTTTACTATATAATTCACCTAGACTAACACAATATCAGAATCATCTTGTTCACGATCTAAAAAGACTAAACTAATACACATTTACATTTGTTGTAATCGTATATACATTATGAAAACTCAAATTTTGAAAAATTCAAGCACTATTTTCATGATAGTAGCTATTTATATAATGATGATTTCGGCACAGATTTCTCTTTCAACCAATGTTGAAAAATGTGTCAAACATTGCATCTTGAATCATTGCATGAAAGTATCCGGAAAACCAGATCCGGCAACTTGTGAAGTAGATTGCAAAACGTTTTGCAGTAAACAACTAATAAGTCATGAAGAATATATTGTTTCTAAACCTAATGGTGTTGTCGAGACATTTAGGAATTACATGTGCAGAAAGTTTAATAAATGTTTTTAATAATTAGTTTCGAATTTAGAGTCATCGATCATCTTATTGTTTATTACATATTAACTATATATATATTGTATATTTGGGTGTTTGATCTGACATAAATTATATGTATGTTGTCATTTTAAATGTTATCATGAAATATATATTTTATTTGTAACAAGTTTTTCTGGTGTAAATAAACATTTAATAGTCAATTACAATAATTATATCCACAAAATTGTATTACAACATTTTCAATAACCAGCGCAATAACAACCAAGTAAAATAATTCGTGTTTTGGTTTTAACAAACAACATATTTGTTCAGGGTAATTTGAATCAGAGACACAACAGAATCATTATGGGTCAAAGAAAAAAATCAGATGTCATAAAAATACTAAGCATGTTAAAATTCCAAAAAAAAAAAATCTAAATCTTAAGTCAAATAAAAATGACTAAGAGAATATAGAGCAAACTAACAAACCATAAACATATAGAGAATCACAATCGCATAAAATTCAATCAATTTAATGAAAATTCATTATCACTCATTCTCCAATGATTTGCTATAGTTTATAGCACTATTTATTAGCATAATTTTTTCAAATATTGTTTTGAGTAATAGTATAATTTTTTAATGTGAATAACAAAATTTTCTTTGAATATTTATATATTTAAATAGGATAGTATTTTATGCGTTTGTCAGCTTTTGTTATATTTGTAATTCAAGGCTCAAAATCACCAAATTAGGTTTCATTTAATAGGATCATTTACCCTTATGTCCCTTTCCTTCTCTAATTATATTAAATAAAAAAATAATTGAAATTTTAACCCATAATCACGACATCGTCTCTCATCTCCGACATCATCATCTCCGGCATGACTCATCTCCACCGCCATTATCTCCAGCACTACTCATCTCCGCCGCCATTATCTCCGCCGTCATCATCTACGCCGTCATCATCTACGTTTGTCTCCCTCAGCTCCAATCGCTGCTCCGCTGTCTCAGTAATAAATTTGATTTCGCCGTATTAAAAGTATCTCGTATCAATGTTACTTTTTCAATTCTCAGTTTGATGAAACAGTTATAGGATTGATCCACTTTAATGGATTCTTGTGATTTTGGTTTCAATAAGAGTGAGTATGTGCTTTTGAATTACTTTCATTAGACAATGATATAGTAAAGCTCTAGCAATGTTTGCTAAGATTCACTGTGGCTGCAAAAGAAACTAATTATTCTGATGAACAACAAGCTAAGATACATGAAAAGTGATCATTGTTAAGTTTTCATTTGTATGTTCCTGGTTGTAGATGAATCAACTGGTCTAACCATATTTGCTTGGCCACTTGTTCCATAATTACTGAAGTTTCGAGTTGTCTCCTTGCTTCCACGGAGAATCGGGCTGTTAAGCGTTAGCTTGTGACGATTTGTTTGTATTGTAGCTCAGTTAACAAAACCTTAATCTCTAATACAGTGACATGCAAACCTTATTATCTGACTGTTTGAAGCTTTTCGTTTGATATGTAATGATGTTATTACCTTTTCATGATATTCAATTTAATCTGAATGTCTTTTTGCATTTTCTTAGGTATTAGGTTCTTTTTCACTCATCACATATGTACCATGAGGCGAAACACGCTTTTGCTCACAGCCTCTTTGACGTTTTGTTGTAAGAAATAGTACCTTATTGTTGTGCTCATTGATTGAAATAGTTTCAACATGTAAGCAGTGACATATATGATCTTGAGAGTCAAAACTTATTTTATAGTATGCCTGGAACTTCTGAGAGACTCAAAACTACTTCTTAAACTATTCATGATAGCCTTCATAAATATGTATTAATACTTTCAAAACAATTCAAAATTTGCAGGTTCTTTCTTATTCATCTAAATGTAACAAGCCAGTTTGTGATGTAAGTGATTTTTCAGTTCTCTTGAATTTTATTCATATTTATATCATGTTCATATAGGGATTTCAAAAACCAACATAGCAGTTGGTCATATTGTGCAAAGAGAACAACAAATACATCATTTCACACCTCTTTTGTGTGGGTTTTTGTATGTTTTTTCTTTCTTAAATTGTTCATGATAACTTTCCTAAATATATATCAATCCTTCCAAAAAAAACTCGAATTTTGCATGTTGTTCCTAATAAATCTGTTTTTGTAGTTAAATGATGATACTAAATCACACAAACATGGAGTAGTATGATATGTACCAATTTAGTAAGCCAACTTTGTTTTATAACCATTCGAAGCTTCTAGATGTGATTTTTGTATGAAATTCTATTTTATCAGACTATTCATGATAGCGTTCCTGCTTGTCTACTAAACCTTCCAAAACAATTCAAAATTTGTAGGTTCTTCCTGATTTTTCTAGTGTTAAACAAAATATATGACATGTTATTAGTTTGATATTCCGTTATTGCTATTTGAATAAATTATAAGAAACTTTAAAAACATATTTCAAACTTAAACTTAAATTCATAATTTTGTAAAAGTAAAGAATAATTTTATACTTCAAAATTTCAAAATAAAAACATATTTTTTGCGCGTTTAGATCACAAAGTTTTGATGTAATACTATGATATCATTTATATTTTTAAATATAAGACTATAATAATTACCAAAAATATATCTTATTGTTGCGGATAAAAAGGATATATTTTATTGTTATAACAAAAATTGGTTAGATAGCTAACAAACAAATACAGGTAAGTTCCACACAACTTAATCGATGTATATATATTAATAAAAGAAACAACAAACTAACTAAAACAAACTTCTAAAAATACCCATGATTTACTTTACTATATAATTCACCTAGACTAACACAATATCAGAATCTTCTTGTTCACGATCTAAAAAAATACTAAACTCATACACATTTACATTTGTTGTAATCGTATATACATTATGAAAACTCAAATTTTGAAAAATTCAAGCACTATTTTCATGATAGTAGCTATTTATATAATGATGATTTCGGCACAAATTTCTCTTTCAACCAATGTTGAGAAATGTGTCAAACATTGCATCTTGAATCAGTGTATGAAAGTATCCGGAAAACCAGATCCGGCAACTTGTGAAGTAGATTGCAAAACGTTTTGCAATAAACAACTAACAAGTCATGAAGAATATATTGTTTCTAAACCTAATGGTGTTGTCGAGACATTTAGGAATTACATGTGCAGAAAGTTTAATAAATGTTTTTAATAATTAGTTTTAAATTTACAGTCTTCCATCATCTTATTGTTTATTACATATTCACTATATATATATTGTATATTTGGGTGTTTGATCTGACATAAATTATATGTATGTTGTCATTTTAAATGTTATCTTGAAATATATATTTTATTTGTTAACAAGTTTTTCTGGTGTAAATAAACATTTAATAGTCAATTACAATAATTATATTCACAAAATTGTATTACAACATTTTCAATAACCAGTGCAATAACAACCAAGTAAAATAATTCGTGTTTTGGTTTTAACGAACAACATATTTGTTCAGGGTAATTTGAATCATAGACACAACAGAATCATTATGGGTCAAAGAAAAAAATCATATGTCATAAAAATACTAAGCCATGTTAAAATTCCAAAAAAAAAAATCTAAATCTTAAGTCAAATAAAAATGACTAAAAGAATATAGAGCAAACTAACAAACCATAAATATAGAGAGAATCACAATCGCATAAAATTCAATCAATTTAATGAAGGTTCATTATCACTCATTCTCCAATGATTTGCTATAGTTTATAGTACTATTTATTAGCATAATTTTTTCAAATATTGTTTTGAGTAATAGTATAATTTTTTAATGTGAATAACAAAATTTTCTTTGAATATTTATATATTTAAATAGGATAGTATTTTATGCGTTTGTCAGCTTTTGTTATATTCGTAATTCAGGGTTCAAAATCACCAAATTAGGTTTCATTTAATAGGATCATTTACCCTTATGTCCCTTTCCTTCTCTAATTATATTAAATAAAAAAATAATTGAAATTTTAACCCATAATCACGACATCGTCTCTCATCTCCGACATCATCATCTCCGGCATGACTCATCTCCACCGCCATTATCTCCAGCACTACTCATCTCCGCCGCCATTATCTCCGCCGTCATCATCTACGCCGTCATCATCTTCGTTTGTCTCCCTCAGCTCAAATCGCAGCTCCGCTGTCTCAGTAATAAATTTGATTTCGTTGTATTAAAGGTATCTCGTATCAATGTTACTTTTTCAATTCTCAATTTGATGAAACAGTTATAGGATTGATCCATTTTGATGGATTCTTGTGATTTTGGTTTCAATAAGAGTGAGTATGTGCTTTTGAATTACTTTCATTAGACAATGATATAGTAAAGCTCTAGCAATGTTTGCTAAGATTCACTGTGGCTACAAAAGAAGCTAATTATTCTGATGAACAACAAGCTAAGATACATGAAAAGTGATCATTGTTAAGTTTTCATTTGTATGTTCCTGGTTGTAGATGAATCAACTGGTCTAACCATATTTGCTTGGCCACTTGTTCCATAATTACTAAAGTTTCGAGTTGTCTCCTTGCTTCCACGGAGAATCGGGCTGTTAAGCTTTAGCTTGCGACGATTTGTTTGTATTGTAGCTCAGTTAACAAAACCTTAATCTCTAATACAGTGACATGCAAACCTTATTATCTGATTGTTTGAAGCTTTTCGTTTGATATGTAATGATGTTATTAGCTTATCATGATATTCAATTTAATCTGAATGTCTTTTTGCATTTTCTTAGGTATTAGGTTCTTTTTCACTCATCACATATGTACCATGAGGCGAAACACGCTTTTGCTCACAGCCTCTTTGACGTTTTTTTGTATGAAATAGTATCTTATTGTTATGCTCTTTGATTGAAATAGTTTCAACATGTAAGCAGTGACATATATGATCTTGAGAGTCAAAACTTATTTTATAGTATGCCTGAAACTTCTGAGAGACTCAAAACTACTTCTTAAACTATTCATGATAGCCTTCATAATTATGTATTAAACCTTTCAAAACAATTCAAAATTTGCAGGTTCTTTCTTATTCATCTAGATGTAACAAGCCAGTTTGTGATATAAGTGATTTTTCAGTTCTCTTGAATTTTATTCAATATTTATATCATGTTCATATAGGAATTTCAAAAACCAACATAGCAGTTGGTCATATTGTGCAAAGAGAACAACAAATACATCATTTCACACCCCTTTTGTGTGGGTTTTTGTATGTTTTTTTCTTTTTTAAATTGTTCATGACAACTTTCATAAATATATATCAATCCTTCCAAAAAAACTCAAATTTTGCATTTTGTTCCTAATAAATCTGTTTTTGTAGTTAAATGTTGATACTAAATCACACAAACATGGAGTGGTATGATATGTACCAATGTAGTAAGCCAACTTTGTTTTATAACCATTCGAAGCTTCTAGATGTGGTTTTTGTATGAAATTCTATTTTATCAGACTATTCATTATAGCGTTCCTGATTGTCTACTAAACCTTCCAAAACAATTCAAAATTTGTAGGTTCTTCCTGATTTTTCTAGTGTTAAACAAAATATATGACATGTTATTAGTTTGATATTCCGTTATTGCTATTTGAATAAATTATAAGAAATTTTAAAAAGATATTTCAAATTTAAACTTAAATTCATAATTTTGTAAAAGTAAAGAATAATTTTAAAATTTTAAAATTTCAAAATAAAACCATATTTTTGTGTGTTTAGATCACAAAGTTTTGATGTAATACTATGATATCATTTATATTTTTAAATATAAGACTATAATAATTACCAAAAATATATCTTATTGTTGCGGATAAAAAGGATATATTTTATTGTTATAACAAAAATTGGTTAGATAGCTAACAAAACAAATATAGGTAAGTTCCACACAACTCAATCGATGTATATATATTAATAAAAGAAACAACAAACTAACTAAAACAAACTTCTAAAAATACCCATGATTTACTATACTATATAATTCACCTAGACTAACACAATATCAGAATCATCTTGTTCACGATCTAAAAAAGACTAAACTCATACACATTTACATTTGTTGTAATCGTATATACATTATGAAAACTCAAATTTTGAAAACTTCAAGCACTATTTTCATGATAGTAGCTATTTATATAATGATGATTTCGGCACAAATTTCTCTTTCAAACAATGTTGAGAAATGTGTCAAACATTGCATCTTGAATCAGTGCATGAAAGTATCCGGAAAACCAGATCCGGCAACTTGTGAAGTAGATTGCAAAACGTTTTGCAATAAACAACTAACAAGTCATGAAGAATATATTATTTCTAAACCTAATGGTGTTGTCGAGACATTTAGGAATTACATGTGCAGAAAGTTTAATAAATGTTTTTAATAATTAGTTTCAAATTTACATTCTTCCATCATCTTATTGTTTATTACATATTCACTATATATATATTGTATATTTGGGTGTTTGATCTGACATAAATTATATGTATGTTGTCATTTTAAATGTTATCTTGAAATATATATTTTATTTGTAACAAGTTTTTCTGGTGTAAATAAACATTTAATAGTCAATTACAATAATTATATTCACAAAATTGTATTACAACATTTGCAATAACCAGCGCAATGACAACCAAGTAAAATAATTTGTGTTTTGGTTTTAACGAACAACATATTTGTTCAGGGTAATTTAAATCAGAGACACAACGGAATCATTATGGGTCAAAGAAAAAAATTAGATGTCATAAAAATACTAAGCCATGTTAAAATTCCAAAAAAAAAAAAAATCTAAATCTTAAGTCAAATAAAAATGACTAAAAGAATATAGAGCAAACTAACAAACCATAAATATATAGAGAATCACAATCGCATAAAAGTCAATCAATTTAATGAAGATTCATTATCACTCATTGTCCAATGATTTGCTATAGTTTATAGTACTATTTATTAGCATAATTTTTTCAAATATTGTTTGAGTAATAGTATAATTTTTTAATGTGAATAACAAACTTTTCTTTGAATATTTATATATTTAAATAGGATAGTATTTTATGCGTTTGTCAGCTTTTGTTATATTTGTAATTCAAGGCTCAAAATCACCAAATTAGGTTTCATTTAATAGGATCATTTACCCTTATGTCCTTTTCCTTCTCTAATTATATTAAATAAAAAAATAATTGAAATTGGTTCTCTCTCAAACAGTGCGATTTCTAAAGCGAAAAACAAAAGCAACACCTTTTCGTAAATAACCTCCGGCCGGCGCCGGCTCCGGCGTCGGTACGTACTTTTGTTTTTTCATTGTTTTCTAGTTTGTGTCATAGTGTGTTAATAAAGCATTATTTCGATGAAATCATTTTCGTCAACTTATTGTATCAAGCGACGTATGTTATCGTTACACCGTCTCTTCTATTCTGGGCATCGCTGCGGTCTGGGTTCGCTGTGGGCATACAAGTTTCTGTTTGCCAATTGGCTCAGTGAACGGTTACGGCGTTTGGGTAAGACTTCTGACGAGTCCATCTTCTCCCTAATTGTTGAGTGTAATCTTCAGACAAACAAAACTTGGAAGTTCTGTTTTGTCGTTGTGTTTCCATGGCTGGTACGTCATGGCGATTTTTTCTTGAAAGAATTGAGAGTTCTATGGAACAAAAAAAGGAATCTCAAACCGCCATGGACATGGAAAAGACTGGAGACTTCATGCGCTTCAATTAATTTAATATGGATGCTCGTGACTCCCCTGCTCCAGAGAGATAAGATTCAGCATTATTTGACAGTAAGAAGGAAAGTGGATTGTTTGTGTGAAGGCATGGAATGGAAGGCGATGGAGCTTGATGATTATCAATGTCAATTAGAGGAATTATGTATGGTATGTATAGCGACTACAACAAATCATGTTATCTCCAGGTGCGGGAGTGTATGGAATGGGCAGCGATGTAACAGATGGATCGCACCCACTGATCTATTAAGTAACAAAAGGCGATGGATCACAATAGATGACAGCCAAACACAAGATCATTTAAGACCGAGAAAAAAATAGATAAAGTTAGCGAATCAGTCTATCCTGCAAAAGAGTTAGGAAACATCGTGTTATTACTTTTCTATTATCATGTTCAACTTAAAAATGTATTTGTTGTATGTTTTAATTCTTGTATTATGTTAAACTTCTTTTGATATTAATAAAGACTAGATGTTTTGCCCGCACATGCGGGCTTAATCGAAAAAAATAATAATAATAATTGAAATTTTAACCCATAATCACGACATCGTCTCTCATCTCCGACATCATCATCTCCGGCATGACTCATCTCCACCGCCATTATCTCCAGCGCCGCTCATCTCCGCCACCATTATCTCCGCCGTCATCATCTATGTTTGTCTCCCTCAGCTCCAATCCCTGCTCCTGTCTCAGTTATAAATTTGATTTTGCTTATTGAAGGTATCTCATATCATTGTTACTTTTTCAATTCTCAATTTGATGAAACAGTTATAGGATTAATCCATTTTGATGGATTCTTGTGATTTTGGTTTCAATAAGAGCAAGTTTGTTGTTTTGAATTACTTTCATTAGACAATGATATAGTAAAAGCTCTACCAATGTTTGTTAAGATTCACTGTGGCTGCAAAAGAAGCAAATTATTCTGATGAACAACAAGCTAAGATACATGAAAAGTGATCATTGTTAAGTTTTGATTTGTATGTGTAGAGTTTGGGCTTCACAGAAGAGACTTACGGGCCAGAAGCAACATCATATCTCTTGGGCCGAGTCTCTACAGTCCCACTCCAGCTTGCACCACCTGATCATGTATAAAGCATATATATATATATATATCAGTGTTAGTACGGGGATTAGGTTAACACAAGTACAAGCAACGACAGCAGATTACGGCGATAGAGATCAATCAGCAAGTCATAGTAGCAAGGGAAAGGAGACTTCAACAGAGAGAAATAACTTAGGCTTAAGACTATTGTCTCATCTAGATGGTTGTTGTATTCCCTAGCTAACTTGAGTTGATCTCATTGTAACCAAACTATCTAGCTCACTGATTTGGTGTTACTAGAGATTCTTTGATCTAGTGGAATTTGGAAGCAGGAGTTCTCCCACGAGACGTACCGTGCTAGAGACCGGGAACTCGTTAAATTGATTGTGTCTTTACTTTCAGTTTAGTTCTAGGTCAAAGATAACTTGAAACCTAAGCAAACCTAAGTAATATTCTTAACAAGTGGTATTAGAGCTTCCAGGTTGTTAAGGTTGTTTAGGTGAGAGAGATAAGGAGTACCTGATACAAGCGATGTCTAACACACGCATAGAGGTGGATCATTTTGAGGGTACTGGTGACTTTGCACTATGGAAGGTGAGCATGTTGGCTCACTTTGGAGTGCTCGGATTGAAAGCTATCCTCACTGATGGGAAGCTACTGAAGGATGTCTCAGACATTAAGGACGATCCTGAGTCAGCGTCAAGAGACACATGAAAGGGACTTTCTGGAATTGTTGAG
Source organism: Brassica napus (assembly GCF_020379485.1). Taxonomy (NCBI): domain Eukaryota; kingdom Viridiplantae; phylum Streptophyta; class Magnoliopsida; order Brassicales; family Brassicaceae; genus Brassica; species Brassica napus. The sequence goes on from NC_063438.1 coordinate 10,318,972, forward strand.
TCTGCACCTGCAATAGACCCTGCAAAGTTTGAAAAATCACAGAAAGTTAAGGATCTGATTGTGCTGAATGTTGGTAACAAGGTCTTAAGAAAAATCAAACATTGTGAGACTGCTGCAATAATGTGGAGTACACTTGACAAGTTGTACACAGACACTTCTTTACCCAACCGGATATATCTACAGCTCAGATTCTACACTTTCTAGATGTCTGATTCTAAAACTATTGATGAGAATGTGGATGATTTTCTGAAACTAGTGGCAGATCTAAGCAACCTGCAAATGGAAGTTTCAGAGGAAGTTCAAGCAATCTTACTGCTAAGTTCTCTACCTAACAAATACGACCAACTCAAGGAGACTCTCAAGTATGGGAGAGATACACTGAGCCTCAATGAGGTGACTGGGGCTGCGAGGTTCAAAGAAAGAGAGTTGATCGAAAGTGGTAATTTTACCAAATCAGGTGGAGAAGGCCTAATGGACGAACGAGGGAGATTAGACCAGCGATATGGAAAGGGTAATGGAAAATCCTATAAAGGAAGATCCAAAATCCGGAACGGAATATCTAAGTCACGTCCTAGAAACAACAAAACAACAAAGGATGTTTTAATATGTGGTAAAGAGGGCCATCGGAAGCAAGAGTGCCCTGAGAAGAGATCTTTCAAACTGCAGGACTCACCTAATATAGCAGCAGAGTCTACATAGCCTCTAATCCTAACCGTCAGCAGCCAAGATACTAAAGATGAGTGGGTGATGGATTCAGGCTGTTCGTTTCATATCTCACCTGACAAAAGCTTCCTATTTGACTTGGAAGAATTCAAGGGAGGCAAAGTGTTAATGGCAAATAACACTCACAGCAACATTCAAGGAACTGGGAAAATTAAAATTCTTAATCCAGATGGTTCTCTGGTTATATTAACAGGAGTCAGATACATGCCAAATATGAGCAGAAATTTGATTTCGTATGGAATGTTGGAAACAACAGGTTCTCGATATGAAGGCAAGGATCTTATGGTTAACTTCTACAAGGACGATAAAAGGGCTCTCTTAGGAAGATATCATCTGGGACTGTATTATCTTCAAGGGACAGTCTTAAGAGGAGAGGCTAATCTATAGAGACCTGAAAGGAATATGACTAATGTTTGGCATTCACGCCTCAGTCATATGAGTCTCAAGAATATGTCTGAACGTGTCAAGAATGGATTTATCACTGACAAGGATGTTAAGGAGTTGGATTTCTGCGAGCATTGCATAATTGGAAAGTCGCATAAGCTAAGTTTTCCTAAAGCTAAGCACATTACTAAAGGGATTATAGAGTATGTTCACTCTGATCTTTGGGGCTCTCCGTCTACACCAGACAGTCTTGCTGGAAATAAGTACTTTGTGACTTTTATTGATGATTTTTTAAAGAAAGTCTGGATTTATTTTTTGAAGACTAAAGATGAGGTGTTTTCTAAGTTCAGAGAATGGAAGGCTGAAGTTGAAACTAAGACAGAGATGAAGATCAAATGTTTAAGAACTGATAATGGCTTGGAGTTCTGCAATAAACAGTTTGATGAGTACTGCAAGAAAGCTGGACTAAGAGGCACAGAACCTGCACCTACACTCCGCAGCAGAATGGGGTTTTCAGAGAGGATAAACAGAACTATTATGGATAAATTGAGATGTATGTTAGCCGAATCTGGCTTGGACCAAAGCTTCTGGGCAGAAGCTGCATCTACTGCAATCTATTTGATTAACAGGTCACCCAACTCTACTTTGGAGTTTAATCTACCTGAGGAAGTTTGGTAGGCTTCAAACCTGATTTGGGACATCTTAGGACGTTTGTATGCTCCGCATATGTTCATGTGATAGAGGAGAAAAATGGACCCAGAGCCATCAAAGGAGTGTTTGTAGGATATCCTATGGGCTCAAAAGGATATCGAGTATGGATTGAAGACGGAGGGAGGTGCAGAACGAGTAGAAACGTTGATTTCAACGAAGAAGAGCTGTACAAGCACACTGTTGCTAAAGAAAAATAGAGCACATAATTGACAAAGGAGAAAGGAAAACGAGCTAAGAAGAGAGTATCATTCAGCGACAATTTGATCAGGGACCATCCTCCTCCTCTTCTTCTTCTGAATCCAAAGATGTGAAGATGTAAGATATCTGCCCTGAAGTAGTCGCTGACGTAGTTGCTGAAGCAGATGTCATAGTGAGTGGTGAAGACCATGTGGAGTCAAGATGCTGAGCTAGAGTCGTGTAGACTTGGAGAGCAAGGGAGTATCTTGGAGATATGGAAAGATGAATAAACTTGAGGAGTAAGTTTATGACTTAAAGAAAGAGGAATAAGTGCATTCCAAGAAAAGAAAAGTTGCACTTATTGTTATGGAAGATGTCCATACATGTTGCCTTGGAGACTAGGGTTTCAGGAACGTGGACAATAATATAAGATAGCTATGGGGTCATCTGTATAGAGACAGAGACAGAGGCTGATCTTATAGAGAGAGATAAGCTCTTGGAAGTGTTCTGGCTCATGCTGAAGCTGTGGCTGAAGTACTTGACGGGAAAGAGACATAAGTGGGTAGCTTAGGATCCTTCAGTAGCATGTGTTAGGGTGTTAACACTGACATGTAAAAGCTGAATTAAGCAGATCTTATAATAGATTGTTTAAGGAGATTCTAATAAAGCTTTGGTGTGCTTGTGTGATTTGTCTCTTGAGTTATCTTCTGTATTACCTATTGTTGTGTCATCTTGCACTAACAAGTGGTATCAGAGCGGGGCACCTAAGTTATCGGTGTAATCCTGAAGGTGAAGATGGACAATATTATTTCTGTGCAGAAGGCGATCGTGTTGAATGCGGACCAGTATGGTCATTGGAAGGCTCGCATGAAGCAGATGAATCAATGAATAATTTAAGATGCGTGGAGAGCTGTGGAGATTGGTTGGGAGGAGCCTACCATAGTCACAGGAGGTGAGAAAAAGCCTAAGCCAAAAGAGGATTGGTCAGAGGTAGAACGCAATGCATCAAAATTTAATGCAAAGGCGTTGTCGGTGATTTTTAGAGCTGTCGAAGCAGAGCAGTTTCAGCTGATTCAGGGGAGTACTTCGGCTAAAGAGGCATGGGAGATCCTGCTGAATTCGTTTGAAGGAGATGAGAGTGTCAAAAGGACATGTCTAGATCATCTTGGGTCGCAGTTTGAGAATCTCAGGTGGTCTGATAATGATTCTGTGGCGAGCTTCAGTGCCAAACTCAGTAATATGGTGCATGAAGCATTTGTACTTGGGAAGAAGTACAAGGAAAAGAAGCTGCTAAAGAAGTTACTACGCAGTCTTCCAACAAAGTTTGGAGCTCACAAGGCGGTCTTACAGATGACTACAAACACGGATGAACTCAAGTTTGACAAACTTGTGGGTATGCTGAAGGCACAAGAGATGGAGGCAGACAATAGTTCAGTCTCTACATCAAGCAGTGCGCCAAGGAGTGTTGTGCTTGTAGCTGACAAAGATACCGATAGGTTTCAAAAGATTGAAGATGACATTGGTATGCTGGTCATGAATTTTGGTAAGATGAACTCTTCTGGTGGGAGGAATCAGTATGGTCGCTAGGGAAGTGATCGTGACAATGGCAAAAGGAGAGAAAGTCTCAAGTGCTATGAGTGTGGAGGCATTGGTCATATAAGGGTTGACTGTCATGAAGCACAACAAAGAGAACTTAAGTGTTCTGAGTGCAGAGGTGTTGGACACACACGGCGTGAATGTCCAAACTCAAAGAAGGGAAAAGGAGTTCCATTGCAGTCGTCTGATGATTCAGAGTCTGAAGAAGATGGAAAGGTGATGAAGAATATGGTTGCATTTGGTGCACGCAGGGAGAAATCCAGTGAATCCTCGGATTCAGATGTCAGTACAGACTCTGAGAATTATCAAGTGATGCACAACAAGTGGTTGAATCTCAAGAATGAGAATCTGAGGTTACAACACGATCTGATACAGAGCCGTGAGCAGTATGAAGATCTTGCTGACGAACTTGTTGTTGTAAATTAGAATTATGACTCTCTAGAGAAGGAGGTTAGCAAACTGAGAGAGGTTGCTATTAATGAACGTGAGAGAGAAATGAGGCTGGAACGTGATTTGGCTGAGAATCGCAAACAGATCAGGATGCTCAACAGTGGATCAAAGAGTGGGATAAAATACTCTCAATGGGTCAACCAGCCAAGGCGAATTGAGGACTGGGATATCGAGGAGTTGTGAGTACTAAGGAAGTACAACAGAAGGGGCTATCACATTTCGTGCATGGGAGCACATCAAAAAGTGGAGCCAAAGGAGCTTGTCAGGAAGTGCATCAGGACGTACGACAGGGAGTAAGGCAGGAAGTTCTACAGCGCGTAGCTGTGAGTAACAAGCCAAAAATAGTACATCAGTGCAACAACATGAAGGTCAGACAGGAGGTTCTGAAGCATGGTTGTGCAGCTGGTACAAGGAAGGAGACTTATCGGTGCATCAGCAACTGTGTCAGGCCAAGCAAGAAGCAATATCAGATGTGCTGTTGTTTCTGTGGGAAGGTTGGACACAAGAAGGTGGAGTGTTTTGCTCGTGAGAAGAGTAGAAACATGGCCAAGAAGGTGAACAAGACGTTCACTAAGCCCAAGAGGGTTGAAGAGGTGTCCTTAGCCAAGAGTGGCTTACTTGATGAGATCAAGGATGAGACATCAGAAGATGGATGCAGTTCTGGTAGGAGTGATCTTGAGGTTGATCAAGAAGCATCAAGCGTGGAGTCAGGACACGGAGTTGTATGTGACACAAAAGGGAAGGAGATCAAAGTACATCAGGAAGTTGTGCGAGATGATCTTCAGGGGTGTGAAATCACTCCAAGACAATAGCAAACGAGTGCAGAAGGCACTCGGTGCAGATGGGGAAGGGCTCATGTTCAAGAAGAAGACACATGACGGAAGCCTGGTCCTTAACAGAAGCTGGTCGAAGGGTAGTTCGACAGGTGCGTCAGATCGTGATGCAGTACTTGTTATTCCGCTGCAGCAGGGGCTGTATCATGATTATACATGAAGAAACAGACGGTTGGGTCTATAAGGCTTGACATCTAAGCATCTGTTTTAGCTTAGTATGCAATCAGGCAGAGGAAGAATGGTGATGTTCTGGTACAGAGAATGCATATCTCATGGGGGAGAAAAGCATGGTGTGGTGCACATCTCATGGGAGAGAAAAGCACATTTGGTATGAAAGTTTCCAGGTGAGGAACGTGGTTGCAACGTGGTTGCTGAACCAGAAGAGTGTTGTGCTTGATCGGCACACAAAGCTAAAAGGGGGAGATTGAAGATGTAAGATGTCTGCCCTGAAGTAGTCGCTGACGTAATTGTTGAAGCAGACGTTGTAGTGAGTGGTGAAGACCATGTGGAGTCAAGATGCTGAGCTGGAGTCGTGTAGACTTGGAGAGCAAGGGAGTATTTTGGAGATATGGAAAGAGGAATAAACTTGAGGAGCAAATTTTTGACTTAAAGAAAGAGGAATAAGTGCATTCCAAGATAAGAAAAGTTGCACTTATTGTTATGGAAGATATCCATACATGTTGCCTTGGAGACTAGGGTTTCAGGAACGTGGAGAATAATATAAGATAGATATGGGGTCGTCTGTATAGAGACAGAGACACAGAGGCTGATCTTATAGAGAGAGAGAAGCTCTTGGAAGTGTTCTGGGTCGTGCTGGAACAGTGGCTGAAGTACTTGACGGAGAAGAGACATAAGCGGGTAGCTTAGGATCTTCCAGTAGCGTGTGTTAGGGTGTTAACACTGACGTGTAAAAGTTGAATTAAGCAGATCTTGTAATAGATTGTTTAAGGAGATTCTAATAAAGCTTTGGTGTGCTTGTGTGATTTGTCTCTTGAGTTATCTTATGCATTACCAATTGTTGTGTCATCTTGCACTAACAGGATGCACCTGATCAAGGTGAAGAAGAGTCATCGTCGGACACCAGCTCTAGCGAACATGAGCATGATGAGGAAGTAGAGAGTGGAGGAAGTGAAACTCTAGACACTTATGTTCTGGCACGAGATAGAGAAAGGATACGGAACGTGAAACCACCATCTCGGTATGAGGATGGAAACTTTGTAGCTTATGCGCTCAATGTTGTTGGAGATCTGGAAGTAGAGGAACCAGGGTCGTTTGCTGAAGCCATGAGAAGTCGAGAGAAGAAGCTATGGAAACAAGCTGCTGAAGAGGAGATGGAATCCCACATAAAGAACATAACATGGGATCTCATTGATAGACCGGCTAAGGCAAGGCTTGTTTGATGCAGATGGTTGTTTAAGCTAAAGCCGGGTATCCCAGGTGTTGAGGATAAACGATACAAGGGCAGATTAGTTGCTAAAAGGATATTCTCAGAGAGAAGGAGTTGACTATGATGAGATCTTCTCCCCAGTCGTAAAAGATGTCTCAATCAGGCTTATGCTCAGCATTGTCGTGAATCTAGACCTAGAACTAGAACAAATGGATGTGAAAACAGATTTCTTACATGGGAGCTTAGAGGAAAGAATCTTAATGGAACAGCCTGAGGGCTTTATAAAACCAGGAATAGAGAACAAAGTGTGCTTGCTGAGAAAGTCTATGTATGTTTTGAAGCAGTCTCCAAGGAGATGGAACCACCGGTTCAGCAATTTCATGAAGGATCAGCTATTTGAGTGTTGCAGCAAAGACCTATATGTCTACATGAGAGATGTTAAAACCGACAAAGCCATCTATCTACTTCTCTATGTCGACGACATGTTGATTGCTTGAGGAAACAAAAAAAGTGATCAAGGATCTTAAAGAGAAGATGAGTGGAGAATTTGAGATGAAAGACATGGGAAAGGCATCCAGGATACTGGGAATGGACACCACCAGAGATAGACAGAAAGGAACATTGATTCTGTTTCAAAGAAAGTACATTGAAAAAGTGTTAAAGACGTTCGGAATGCAGGACGCCAAGGCTGTAGTCACTCCCACCTCGTCTCAGTTCAAGCTTCGGAGTCTAACATAAAAAGAATGGAAAGAAGAGGCAGCACATATGGAAAGGATTCCTTATGCCAGTGTTGTAGGAGGCCTAATGTATGCAATGGTCGGGTCGAGGCCCGACCTAGGATTTGCAGTTGGCTATGTTTGTCGCTTCATGAGTAAACGAGGAAGAGACCACTGGTCAGCAGTCAAGTGGGTTCTAAGGTACTTACATGGAGCAATGGATTAAAATTTAACATTTAAGAAGCATTCTACACTACAAGTAGAAGGCTATTCAGACTCATATTATGCAACAGACATGGACAGGAGCCGTTCAGTAACAGGCTATGCATTCAAGTTTGCAGGCAATACAGTTTCATGGAAATCATGTTTACAATCAGTTGTTGCTTTATCCACTACAAAAGCCGAATACATGGCTATGAATGAAGCAGCTAAAGAAGCAATGTGGCTAAAAGAAATATGCGCAGAGTTAGGATTCAAGCAACAAGGTATCAAATTCTACTGTGATTCTCAAAGTGCTCTAGCCCTAGCAATCCAGTCAATCACGAAAAGACAAAGCATATAACTACCAAGTTCAATTTCATTTGAGACCTAGTGGAATCAGGGGATATTGTTCTGAACAAGATTCATACTAATGTTAACCCTGCTGATTTCCTAACGAAGACGGTACCTGGTCAGAAGTTACAGCTTTGCTGTGAGCTTTTGAACGTCCACTGATAAGGTGGAGAAGGCTCCAGGTGATCCTATTGCAATTGGCTCCATCCTCGCATAACACAAGCATTTACGTATGTGAGTATTTGTAAGATGAGTCAAACAGTAATAAGGAGCACCGTGATAAGAGTAGTAGGAGTTACCTGGAGCCCAGACAGGGTCGAGAAGGGTTCTCGACTCAAGTGGAGGAATGTGGAAAGGTCAAGCAGTCATGGGCTTTATGAAAAGTAGGACTCAACGATCACATTGAGTCAATCTAAGTTCCACGGAATCAGAAAGCGTCACCAACCATCAATAAAGACGGACAGACCTACAACAAGCTACAAAGCATATGTGTCAGTGACCAACTCGAGTATGGTACAAGACAAAAGGTCTTTGAGAAGCTAAGTTGAAAGAAAGTTAAGTGTATTGAAAGCTCACCGAGTTGAGGCGAGTTACTCAGATCAAACTTCAGTTTCATCAAGATCGCAAGGAAGGAACTCAGCATAGAGTTGAAATCGATCCCTGAAACGTCAAGAGGGTTAGATTGGAGTAGATCAAATACATGCAAAGGAGGACTAAGATGTATAAGTCCATACCTTGGTTCACAAAAGAGGTGGAGCGTGACGGTGGAGCTCGAGTCAGAGCTCGAGTCATGTCGGAGGAGGCGTAGAATCGCCGGAGAAGACATGCAATGAACAAAGAAGTTAAGGGTCAGTGAAATACTCAAGAAAGTTCTCAACTTTCTTTGCAGAAGATCCTAATCTCAAAGCAAACAAAGAGATTAGATATACCTGGAGAGAAAGGAGAAACAAAGTGAAGTCGTCACGACTGAGCTGACCGAGATCTCTCACGAGACGGAGCCGAGATCATTTCGATGATGAAGGTACGTGAGGAAGAGAGACGCAGAGAGGTGAGAGAGTCAAGATTGATTTTTTTGACCACAAAAGACAAAGAGACAAGAGGAGGAGGCTGTCGACACAAGGGTTTGCCGAATGGGCCAGTGTTGGGCTCAAACCAAACTGGTGGAGATTTGTAGAGTTTGGGCTTCACAGAAGAGACTTACGGGCCAGCAGCAACATCATATCTCTTGGGCCGAGTCTCTACAGGCCCATTCCAGCTTGCACCACCTGACCACGTACAAAGCATATATATATCAATGTTAGTACGGGGATTAGGTTAACACATGTACAAGCAACGACAGCAGGTTACGGTGACAGAGATCAATCAGCAAGTCATAGTAGCAAGGGAAAGGAGACTTCAACAAAGAGAAATAGCTTAGGCTTAAGACTATTGTCTCATCTAAAGGTTGTTATATTCCCTAGCTAACTTGAGTTTATCTCATTGTAACCAAACTATCTAGCACACTGATTTGATGTTGCTAGAGATTCTTTGATCAAGTGGAATTTGGGAGCATGAGTTCTCCTATGAGACGTATCGTGCTAGAGGCCAGGAACTCGTTAAATTGATTGTGTCTTTACTTTCAGTTTAGTTCTAGGTAAAAGATAACTTGAAACCTAAGCAAACCTAAGTAATAATCTCAACAGTATGTTCCTGGTTGTAGATGAATCAACTGGTCTAACCATATTTGCTTGGCCACTTGTTCCATAATTACTAAAGTCTCGAGTTGTCTCCTTCCTTCCATGGAGAATCGGTCTATTAAGCTTTAGCTTGTGACAATTTGTTTGTATTGTAGCTCAGTTAACAAAACCTTAATCTCTAATAACAGTGACATTAGCAAACCATATTATATGATTTATTGAAGCTTTTCGTTTGATATGTAAAGATGTTATTAGCATCTGCTGAAATAAAATTTAATCTGAATGTCTTTTTACATTTTTTAGGTATTAGGTTTTTTTTCACTCATCACATATGTACCATGAGGCGAAACACGCTTTTGCTCACAGCCTCTTTGACGTTTTGATGTATGAAATAGTATCTTATTGTTGTGCTCTTTGATTAAAGTAGTTTCAACATGTAAGCAATGACATATATGATCTTGAGAGTGAAAACTTATTTTATAGTATGACTGAAACTTCTGAAAGACTCAAAACTACTTCTTAAACTATTCATGATATCCTTCATAATTATGTATTAAACCTTTCAAAACAATCCAAAAGTTGCAGGTTCTTTCTTATTCATCTAGATGTAACAAGCCAGTTTGTGATATAAGTGATTTTTCAGTTCTCTTGAATTTTATTCAAAATTTATATCATGTTCATATAGGGATTTCAAAAACCAACATAGTAGTTGGTCATATTGTGCAAAGAGAACAACAAATACATCATTTCACACCTCTTTTGTGTGGGTTTTTGTATGTTTTTTTCTTTCTTAAATTGTTCATGATAACTTTCCTAAACATATATCAATCTTTCCAAAAAACTCGAATTTTGCATGTTGTTCCTAATAAATCTGTTTTTGTAGTTAAATGTTAATACTAAATCATACAAACATGGAGTGGTATGATATGTACCAATGTAGTAAGCCAACTTTGTTTTATAACCATTCCAAGCTTCTAGATGTGGTCTTTGTATGAAATTCTATTTTATCAGACTATTCATGATAGCGTTCCTGATTGTCTACTAAACCTTCAAAAACAATTCAAAATTTGTAGGTTCTTCCTGATTTTTTAAGTGTTAAACAAAATATATGACATGTTATTAGTTTGATATTCCGTTATTGCTATTTGAATAAATTATAAGAAACTTTAAAAACATATTTCAAATTCTTAATTTTGTAAAAGTAAAGAATAATTTTATAATTTTTATAATTTTAAAATTTCAAAACAAAACCATAATTTTGCGTGTTTAGATCAAAATTTTTTGATGTAATACTATATCATTTATATTTTTTAATATAAGACTATAATAATTACCAAAAATATATCTTATTGCTACGGATAAAAAGGATATATTTTATTGTTATAACAAAAATTGGTTAGATAGCTAACAAAACAAATATAGGTAAGTTCCACACAACTCAATCGATGTATATATATTAATAAAAGAAACAACAAACTAACTAAAACAAACTTCTAAAAATACCCATGATTTACTATACTATATAATTCACCTAGACTAACACAATATCAGAATCATCTTGTTCACGATCTAAAAAAGACTAAACTAATACACATTTACATTTGTTGTAATTGTATATACATTATGAAAACTCAAATTTTGAAAAATTCAAGCACTATTTTCATGATAGTAGCTATTTATATAATGATGATTTCGGCACAAATTTCTCTTTCAACCAATGTTGAGAAATGTGTCAAACATTGCATCTTGAATCAGTGCATGAAAGTATCCGGAAAACCAGATCCGGCAACTTGTGAAGTAGATTGCAAAACGTTTTGTAATAAACAACTAACAAGTCATGAAGAATATATTGTTTCCAAACCTAATGGTGTTGTCGAGACATTTAGGAATTACATGTGCAGAAAGTTTAATAAATGTTTTTAATAATTAGTTTCAAATTTATAGTTTTCCATCATCTTATTGTTTACTAGTATTTTGGCCCATGCTATGCATGGGAATAGTTATAATCCTTAACATTTTCCAATCTAAATTTTAACTGAACACAGATGTTTTGTATCTGAATCAAATATTGACTATAGTATTATTAGTTATGAACAAAACATTGATAGAATGAATGGTTACAAATGAAACTGTGAAAATAACAAATTTTGAATAAATAAATTATGTTAATGCACAACTTGTAATAAACCACGAAAAACAAAGCCAACATATTTATTAAGTAACTAAAATATAAATCCACAAACAATGACAAACAATATTATTTAAAAAAGGCATAAATTTGTATTTTTTTCTTTAAATAATATTATTAGTTAATTAATCAGTTTTTTTTCTTTTTCAAAAAAAATATTTAAAGAAGACATAAATTTGTATTTTTCTTAAGTTTATATATGAATATATTTGTTATTAAAAAGATCACAGCGTGACAGAACCAGTTACAATCATATGCATTTGTTTATTTTTATTTTCAAATGAAATGAAATGTAAATAGATACTCATACTCAGTTTTTAATAAGAATTTCTTTGCAATTATTATTGAATTTATTAGTGGGTTATTTTTTGACAAATTTTTTATCAGGCTCTTCAGCCACTCTTTGATTAGCTTCTACTCAAAACCAGAAACAATAGTTTGATATCTTTCTCCTACTGACGTGTTGATTGCTTTAAAGAAAATGAAATATAGAAAAATGCTTGAGAGATAAAGGTAATGTTCTATTTCTTCTTTCAATAGTGGAAAGGTAATGTTCAAACAAAAAAGTTGAAAGGTTTTGCATCTGACCTATTAATCAAAACATGAACGGGTAGAGTCTTCATGTAAGTTGCTGTCAACTTTGTGTAATATGTGGGAACACTGATGATTCCTCTGCAAAAAAAAAAAGAAAGAATTAAAACAAAAGGAATTCAAACTGCACAACAGAACATAGTTAATTGCTACGACTTAAAATATTTTATCACTTATTCATTTACGAAACTATACACCACCGTTAGACTGAAGATTCATCCAGAGAAGAAAAACAAAGAAGATAGGATCTTTCCGATATCAAAATTAAATTCTGAGAGAGATGAAAGCATTAGTTACTTCATGGGAGAAATTAACAGTTCGAAACCATTTTATAAGCAAATTTGCTGCATAACTGATTTTAATGTAGGATGGTGGAGATCGTGGCAAACAATTAAAAAACTGTTCTTTGTTTACGTTGAGAATAGAGATGAAATCAATTGTTTTGTCTAATTTTTTTTTAATATTTTTTTTTTGAAAAATGTAATTTCCATATGGCAAACTTTGATTGGTTGAGTGACTTGTGCTTTAGTATATAAGGGATTACATATTCACTATATATATATATATATATGTATTGTATATTTGGGTGTTTGATCTGACATAAATTATATGTATGTTGTCATTTTAAATGTTATCATGAAATATATATTTTATTTGTAACAAGTTTTTCTGGTGTAAATAAACATTTAATAGTCAATTACAATAATTATATTCACAAAATTGTATTACAACATTTGCAATAACCAGCGCAATAACAACCAAGTAAAATAATTCGTGTTTTGGTTTTAACGAACAACATATTTGTTCAGGGTAATTTGAATCAGAGACACAACATAATCATTATGGGTCAAAGAAAAAAATCTGATGTCATAAAAAAACTAAGCCATGTTAAAATTCCAAAAACAAAATCTAAATCTTAAGTCAAATAAAAATGACTAAAAGAATATAGAGCAAACTAACAAACCATAAATATAGAGAGAATCACAATCGCATAAAATTCAATCAATTTAATGAAGATTCATTATCACTCATTGTCCAATGATTTGCTATAGTTTATAGTACTATTTATTAGCATAATTTTTTAAAATATTTTTTGAATAATAGTATAATTTTTAATGTGAACAACAAAATTTTTTTTGAATATTTATATATTTAAATATGATAGTATTTTATGCGTTTGTGAGCTTTTGTTATATTTGTAATTCAAGGACTTGACATTTTAATGGAATATCTAATATTACTATATTAGGATAAGTGACACACGAGTTAAGGCGGTCACAATTTTTGTCTACCTTGTGAATTTGTGCTGATTCTTGTGGTTTGTTAACCCTTCTGCATTGTAGATCATTATAATTTCAATATTGTGAACTTTATTCTTGTGTTGGGTAGGTCCAAATAATAAAAGTATAGTTTTATTGAGAATATGTCAATATGATCATTGGTAATACTAATATGATCATTGGTATATATAACCATATTTGATATGCAACAGATCTTTCCTGGAAAATACTCTAGGATAACACTAAAAAAATTTATGTCACAAATATAGATTCTAAAAATCAAAATAACCAAAATATTTCGTTAAAGAGGTAAATATACACTTATACTCATAGGGTTAACTAATCCAAACCTTAGGGTTTAGAGTTAATGGGTGGAGATTTAGGATTGAGATTTAAAATTTTATAAAATAAAAAATAAATATTAAAAAATTTGAAAATAAAAATTTTAAAAATAGTTTCAAAAAGTATTTTCGAATTACAAAAAGAAAAATTTGAAAAAAAAAAAATCGATTTTTTTTTTAAATTATATAAAATTCGAATTTGAAAACATATAATCTAAAACTATAAAAAAGATATTATTTAATTTTTTTAATTTTTTTAATTTTTGTATATCTAGGGTATTATGATCATTTTACCTATTAAATGAAACATTTTGGTCATTTAATTGGGAAAATTTGGAAAAATACCTTCTTATGAGTTTATATTTTGAAGATTACACTATGTTTAACTGTTTTTGAAAACTACACTTATTTGTAGATAAAATGATGAAAATATCCAATTTATATGCGTTCTAATATTTAAATTTAAAATATTTATAAAGTAAATCCAACAACAGACTGGTTTTATATTTATCCTAATATTAATATAAGATCTCATTTAATTAATTATTCGACGCCACAATGTTTTATTATCTCTTAGAAGAAGTTACATGTCGTCATCATCATAAACATATTACACCAAATACTATAGAAAAAAAAATCTAAAAGTAGTGCAGAAAACTTATTAGATCCCTCACGAGAATTTAACTAAGAAAATAAATCAATTATACATAATCTAAAAGGTGGCAAAAGCTCGACTAGCTCTACATGTTGCTTCCGAAGCAAAAAATGCTTTGAAGTTTTTCATCACAATTCACCATATATTATTGTTTTTAGGATCCTTTTAGAACAAAAACCAATCAATCAAGATATAAAACTTCTTTAGCAAATACTAAATGATCCCTTGAAGATCTTTCTTATCTTGATATAAGAGCAGACACTCATGAAAACAATCCAAGAAATATATAAGTCAAACGGTGCCTTGATGTATCTCTTCTCTTTATGTTACAGTTTATTAGTTACCGTAACTTTGTACTTTGATTAGCATGATTATAGGGAAGAGGTTATATTTGTGAACTTTGTGCATATGTGCACATAAAAATTTGTGGAGTTGCAGTAAATTTATGACATACTTTTCACAATTTCAAAAGAATGTAGTTTGCCTGTTTTTAATGATTGACTAACTTGTAAAGCAACATGGTTTAATCCATTTCGTGAAAAACTAAACCCCAACAACATTACATATTTATCTCAAACTTAATTTTCACACACATGAATAATAATAATATTTTCATATTTACATTTTGGTTATTAAAACGTGTAATCTCATATTAGAATCAGGGTAAATATGTCTTATCATATAAAAGAAAGTATAATTTTCAAAAAAAGAAAAAAATAATATATTTTTCAAATTTTAAATGATAAACGGTGTATTTTTCAAATTATCCCCATTTAATTCTTTGTAGTCTAATTTTTTGATCAAAACTTGAAATAGTCTATTTAGGAGAATTGTCCATCTTTCTTTGTTGCAAAATATATTACAATACAAGGTATCTAAATGTTCAAAAAAAAACAATGTATCTAAAGATTTTATGTCTTTTTTTTTTTGGTCAAAAAAGATTTTATGTCTAACAAAAATTGACTATTTTCTGGGAAAGAAGAAAATTATAAAGAAAAAGAAGGACA
Organism: Brassica napus; assembly: GCF_020379485.1. Classification (NCBI taxonomy): domain Eukaryota; kingdom Viridiplantae; phylum Streptophyta; class Magnoliopsida; order Brassicales; family Brassicaceae; genus Brassica; species Brassica napus. The sequence goes on from NC_063438.1 coordinate 10,334,239, forward strand.
AAGTAGCCGTTGGATAAGCGGATTTCGAATGATTCCAAGGGCTGCCTCCAACGTTCAAAAGATTAGAGTCTTGAAAATTAAAGTTTCCCTTTTCTTTTCATTCAAATCGACGTCGTTTCATCTTAGTCGGACGGCGTTTTATAACCTCAGACTCTCCTCCCATCGATCATCCTCTCTCTCATCAGAAGAAGAAGGGACGAAAGAAGAAGTATCTTTGTTTTCGCTCTCTTCTCTCTCCTTTCGATCTTTGACGATTAGAAAACGAAAGTGATGGCTGCAGTTAATGGGTACCAAGGAAACACTCCGGCGGCGTCAAAGCAATCTGCTCCTCTGACTAAGACTGTTGATAGCCAATCTGTTCTCAAAAGGTATCTTCTTTCCTCGATCTTGATGGCTCAGATTCGTTTCTGTTGTTGTTGGTGTTGTTTTAATGTACACAAACTGTTTCTTGTAATGTTTCTTAGAGAGAATCTATACACTTTTGAATCACATCTTAGTATCTATATTGCTCAAAGCTTTGATTTTTAATACCTAATCTTGATTCTCTTTTACCTAAACGCAGGCTGCAATCTGAACTAATGGGCTTGATGGTAAGTTATCATCTTTTCACTTTCACTTGTTCTTGAATATGGCCTTTTGACTTGGGTTGGGTTGGGTTGTTTTTTTTCAGATGGGTGGTGACCCGGGGATATCTGCTTTCCCAGAGGAAGACAACATATTCTGTTGGAAAGGGACAATAACAGGAAGCAAAGATACTGTGTTTGAAGGAACTGAGTACAGACTCTCACTCTCTTTCTCCAATGACTATCCTTTCAAGCCTCCTAAGATCAAGTTCCACACTGGTTGCTTCCACCCCAATGTTGATGTCTATGGCAATATCTGTTTGGACATTCTTCAGGTGAGATGTACCTTCCACCTTTGTCTGTCTATGTGTGCTTCACAAAATCAGACAGAGAAGAAGTAAACCAAACTTAATCCGTTCTTTTTTCACATCTTATTTTTGAGCAGGATAAATGGTCATCTGCATATGATGTGAGGACAATACTACTATCGATTCAGAGCCTTTTGGGAGGTAATTTATTGTGCCATACAATTTTTATTTCCTCTAAACCGTCAATCCAATAGCTTAGAGTATGTGTTTTTACACGTCTTTGCCTTGTTCAGAACCGAACATCAGCTCACCATTGAACACTCAAGCAGCGCAGCTCTGGAGCAACCAAGAAGGTAAAAAAAATTGCAGATTATGATTTCACATTTATCTTCTTCTGCCATTATAAGTTTCTTATGTCTCTTTTGTATTCTTGTGCAGAGTATAGGAAGATGGTTGAGAAGCTCTACAAGCCCCCCAGTGCATGATAACTTCAGGATGTGTCATTCCTTTGCTCTATAATTTGTTTCTGATCATCAACAGTTTTATCTGTAACATTTTACCTAGCCTTTTGACCTGAGCCAAATATTGATATTGATGTGAGCTTTTCAAAAATTAATCAGAATGATATACACATTCTTCTTATTCATTTCAAACTAAAAACAACCGGAAGTTCAAAGTACAAAACAATCATCATTTTTTATTGTTGAATTAAGGAACAAATAGTGCGAGTGAGTGAAGCTTCTTTAAGCTTCAAAGAATCACTTAGTTAAGAAAGGCCAACAACTTTTCCAGTGACAGTGTCAATGTCAATTTCATAGAAGCAAGGTCTTGTCGGAAGTCCAGGCATGGTACTCATTGTACCAACCAAGGGATATATGAACCCAGCTCCAATACTCCCTCTTACATCTCTTATCGGCAACACAAAACCCGAAGGTGCTCCTTTCTTTGATGCATCATGTGAGAACGAGTACTGTGTTTTCGACATGCATATAGGAAGGTTGGAGAAACCTTGCTGAGTGTACATCTCAATCTGTTTCTCAGCCTGGTCTGAGTATTCAACACCACTGGCTCCGTAGGACTTGGCAATGGCCTCAATCTTCTCTTTGATACTAATGTCAAGTGGGTAGAGAAACTCAAGTGGTTGTGTAATGTTTTGACAAGCTTTTTCAACCGCAATGCCAAGATCCACCTACAACACACCATGTACAAGATAAATCCATCTTTCAAGATAGATAAGAAGGTGCTAAAAGTTAAAAAAGAGAGAAGATGTCCTTACCGCTCCTTGGCCACCATGAGCATGGTGGGAACAAATGACAGCATCAAAAGCACCAGCATCCATTGAAAACTTCTTCACTGTATTTAGTTCTGCTTCGGTATCCGTTGAGAACACATTCACAGCCACAACCACATTCACACCATACGCCTTTACGTTTGATATATGCTTCGCTAGATTCACACATCCAGCTTCAACCAAGGAAACATTCTCGCTTACATAGGCGTGATCAAGAGGCCTCCCGGCAACAACACCAGGCCCACCACCATGCATCTTCAAGGCCCTAACAGTCGCCACAACAACCGCACACTGAGGCCTTAGCCCGCTGTAACGGCACTTGATATTCATGAACTTCTCCGTTCCAATGTCAGAACCAAAACCAGCTTCCGTCACCACGAACCCACCAGGTCCCACCAGCTTCAAAGCGATTTTATCCGCAACAATAGACGAGTTCCCATGAGCTATGTTAGCAAAAGGACCAGCGTGAACTAGGACAGGCGTTCCTTCAAGTGTCTGCATGAGCGTAGGGTGAATAGCGTCTTTCATCAGAACAGTCAAGGCTCCTCCAACACCGAGATCATCTGCCGTGATGGGCTCCCCGGCCCTGCTGTTACCAATCACCATCTTACCAAGCCTCTCTCTCATATCATCAAGAGAAGTTGTCAAAGCCAAAACAGCCATGATCTCACTAGCAACAGAGATATCAAACCCTGTTTCCCTAATCATCCCTTTCTCCTCAGACCCCTGACCAACAGTCATCTTCCTCAAGAACCGGTCATTAACATCCATCACCCTCCTCCAAGTAATAGACTCAGGATCAATATCAAGCCTAGCAAACTTCCTTACCTCCTCGGGAGTAAGCTCCTCAGGACTAGTCTTGGAGATGCCAAGCTTCTTTAAACGCCTAAACATAACGTCACTGAAACTACGCTTCCCTTCTTTATTAACCGGACACAGCCTGTTGAAGAGAGCCTTGTCTGACTGAGAAGCCTCGTGGAACATCCGAGCGTCGATAGCAGCAGCTAAGAGGTTGTTGGAGGCAGTGATGGCGTGGATGTCTCCAGTGAGATGGAGGTTAAACTCATCCATGGGAATCACCTGACTATACCCACCACCAGCTGCGCCTCCTTTGATCCCAAAGGTCGGTCCTTGAGACGGTTGGCGAAGACAAGTAACAACCTTCTTGTTCAGGTAAGCTCCCAAGGCTTGGCAGAGACCTACGGTTGTAGTGGACTTGCCTTCTCCAAGAGGAGTTGGAGTGATCCCTCCCACAACTACATAGTAGCCGTCTTCTCGGTCTTGAAGCTCATCAAATGCAGACAACAAAACCTAACAGAACATAAAAGCTTGATTATTATGTCGGAATCTAAGAATCGTTCGACAGGAAGGAAAGGAAAGACCTTTGCTTTGTATTTGCCGTAGAGATCGTAGTGAAGAGGGCTGAGATTGAGATCTTTGGCAATCTCGGAGATGTATAGAGGCTCGACGGAGTTGGCAATGTCGATGTCGGAGGGGACAGGTGTCACAACCTGAAGCTTTCTTGAGGTCATTGTAGGTATCACTGCTTCTGGAGAGTGAGGAAGAGAGACAAAAGTCTTCACTTTTGGTGATACGTATGGCCTTGCGATAGGTGGAGGATGAGGAAATGGGAGATGACGATTGGCGACGACCATGATGTGTGTTGTTTGTCTTTGTCCTTTTAATTATTCATTCATAAACATATAATAATCGATGCCGTAATATTGACGGTTTCACCCTTTACCTTCCTATAAGCGAGCGGCTAAGCGAAGCCATAGGTCATAGACTCATAGCAAGGCCCACAATTGCTGGGGTTTTTCTTTTCTTTCTTTCTTATTCCATGTAGTATATAGTAGTTATATGATTGAAACAAGTAGATGTAGTTCATAGCAGAAAATGCTAGTTTAAAGATATTCAGAATGAAGGTTGATATAGGGGAGATGATATTAACTTTCATGTTGTTTCCACTCTAGATTTTGTGTTTTTACTTTTTGTTTATATGTTTTGGAGGTGAGCAATTCTGAGATGGCTTTGATGATCATTATTTCATTATGAGTACACCTTTAATTGTTTAGCATGGTGTAGTCTTAGTTTAAGGTCTATATTGCAATTTTTCATAGCTTGTGGTCAAATATTGCTTTTTTTTTTTGAATTATATGTAAAATTTATTCAGAAAAGGTTATGTTTTACAGACTAAGCTACTGAAATTAGAGATTTTTTGAAAAAAACAGAGCACAGAATATATCATAATCTCTTGTGATGGGAAATCATCATATATTGAAGAGGAAAGAACCAATGTTCTCATATACGGAGTTTGATTTACATGCAGGACTAATCATGTGTGCTTTGTTACTATACACACTAGGATAAGACCTGCACCTTGCGCAGGGTAAATTTATATGAAAATTATTTAAGAAATATCATATGAAAAATAATATTTATATTATTAATCGAATTAATATTTTTGGCCCATAAAATGTTTTTAAAATTTTTTTTGTTAACTACATAATTTGTTTACTAATGAACTGCTCTCATTTTTAAAAATATTTTAGGTCAAAAAATTATTTATCACATAAAAACCTAACGTTTAGGTCGAAGAATCTCATGCCTACTATTTGGTTACAATGAAACTATATCAGCTCGGTTTTATATCATGATTTAGCAATTTAAAAATTAATTATGGTTAAAAAGAGTTTACGTTCACGTGTCAATCATATCTATCTTTGATATTTTTTCTCATTTTTGTGTCATTTTGGTTATTTGCTCGATATAAATATTAACTTTTGAGTTTATTCTCATTTCTTTCTTTTATTTTGCCTGAGATTTAGAAAATGTTTAAGATTCAAAATTATTAAAGAGATACATACTTAGGTAGATATGCGCCTTGTGCAGAATAAATATTTTATATTTATTACTTATTTTATATTTTTGTGCATATTAGGAAATAATAAAATAATAATTATATTTTAAATAATTAAGAAATCAGTTACTATTATGTAATAAATTGGTTTGCACATATAAATCAAATGACCGCTCTTGTTTATTCACAATCATTTTAGAATAAATAAATCAAAATAATCAATCTTATCTATCATATATGATATATAATTAAATTTAAACGATATGAAGTATATATATATTAATAAAAACAACTATTAAAATAAAATTATTTGTTTCTATGATTTTATTATCATAGTATCTTATTATAGAAAAAAATTTAAACATTGATCACAAAAGTTTATGTGAGACTTTTAATAGTTTTAATAATTTATACTCGTTTTTTGAAAAATTCAAAATACAACATATAAAAAAAAAACTAAAATTTTAATATATGATTAATTTAATTGTGTAATTTATTTTAATAATAAATAATTAAACAAAAATGATAGAAAGTATACATATTATTAGTAAATCTTCATTATTTAAAACCATTAATTACTATATATATCATAATCATATTAGGTAATTCCGTAGGTTTTATTTAAGGAAATAATATATAATAAATTTTAGTTTGATAAATCAATAGTCCATAATGAACATACTATATAATATAACATTCTCTAGCAATTTAATTTTGGACTAACAAAATTTTCAATTTATTTTCAAGCCACCACGTAAACAAATTAACATTCCAGTTACGTGATAACTCAGCATGACACTTTTTAATTAGTACAAATTACAGGTTCTAAACTTTTTAAATGTTTCCCTATTAATATATAGGGGACGTTAAACCATTGATCATTAATTTTAAACATAATAATTTTAACAGTGTTAGTAATTGTGTCATTTTTTAAAATTCAAAATATAACATATACTAAAAAAATCTATATTTTAATTTGTAGCTAATTTGATTGTTTAATTTATTTTAATAATATAAAATTTAACAAAAACGATGGATGAGATATAAATTATTATCAAATCTTTATTATTAGAATCATTAATTGTCATATATATATTAGTCATATTTGGTAATTTTGTAGTTTTTATTTAAAGAAAGAAAAGAAAATAGTAATTGTATACTTTAATTAATTTTATGATTAGTTTAATGAAAAGTATAATATATACTTAATTGGACCAACATATTTTCTAAGGATTCTGAATTTCATTCTGGTGATTACATGTGGCTACACTTAAAGGTTGTAGTGTTTCTCGATTAATATATAAGGGATTGCATTGGAATAGAAACTGATGTTTTTCCAAACAACTGACATGATGTTTCCAATTACATTTTTTTGGGCTAGAGTTAATTTCTTTAACTGTGAGAATGTTATGTGGCAATCCCCACACACACAAAAAATGCTAAATCTTTGGTAGTATGTATATGAAGTTTCCAAATAGCTTGGTGATGGCCATGAGCTATATCAACATTTTTTTGACTTAACGTGAGCTTACTTTGGACATAATAGTCTGACTTGACTCTGTATAATTAATGGTCCATGTTATTATGCACATGCATGTATATAAGATTTTTTTTAAGAATGTAAATGTCATAAATGAAAAGTCTGATTTACAAGAGCAAATGCAAATCTAAAATTGAATCACCTTGGCAAAAAGAAGAAAATAACAAGGTGAGGCAAACAAAAGAGTGAGCAGAAAAGCTAATTCAACTCAACCACAAAGGCATCAAGTTCTTGAAAAGCTTCCTATATCGCCTTGCTGTGATAGCATTCCGGATTTCTTTGTCAATTAGACTGTGAAGACTAATAGGAGATAAGGTGACAGAACCTCAACGTGGTGGGAGCCTGAGTTGATGTGGCCTTTATCCAAGATAAAATCTCAGGCCAAGAGTTGAATAGATTTAGAGGTGGGTTTAGTCTACCAATAGAAAGCATCCAGACATCAAAACTAAAACCACACTTGAGTAGTAGTAGGTGATCTCTTGTTTCCTCTAGCTGTGAACAAAAATGACAAATGATCGGGACCTGCAAACCCCAGTCTGGAAGTCTTGAGCGAGTAGGAAGCCTGTTGTAGTTTGCCATCCACATATTAAACATGTGCTTTGGATACTTCCTTTGTGCCACCCCAGCTTGGACCACTCTTTAATCGAGTCTCTTGGCCTCAGAACCTTTCATGTATTGCCTGCTTGGTCATGTATATAAGATTTTATCTGATTATTAAGATAAGCTCCATTAGCTAAGCAATGATTGACATAAACACACAAACAAACAAAAAACAACGAATGAAAATTTAGTAAACCTACTGCATTAGTAAACATTATTCTTTTGGAAAAGATGCTACAAAGGGAAGATATGAAAGAAAAATTCTGTTATTTCTTTATTCTGGTAAACAAATGATTTTCTTTAGTATTTTGAATAGGGGTGAGCACAAAAAAAAATGAACCCCAAAAACTCGAACTGAATCAACCCAAAAATTGAGTTTCAACCGAATCCGATATAATATTTGATGGGTCTTGTTCAATGGTATTTCTGATCTTAGGTTTAACAAATCCAAACCTAAACACATAGATCCGAATATACTTGGAAAAATTAAAACCTAAAAAATAACTATAACAAATCAAATCCAATTCCGAGTAAGTATCTAAAATATTCAAAGCTTCTAATGAGTATTTAAATCTATTACATGAATAACTAAACCAACATTCATTTTAATGTATATTTTGTTGTTTGATCAAATACTAAGGACCTACGGTTTTTGTGTTTTGACAATTGAATATGAAGTTCGATTGAAATAAATTTGATAATTTCCTCTATTTTGAAGTTTAAATAAGGGTTAAATCATATTTCTTATATTTACAAAGTTGTTAGTTTTACCTTATTTATGTTTTTCTACTCGTAATGACTATTGTCGAATCATGTCAGCAAGCATTTGTTAGTATAAATTTATAATTGTCCAGTTTTTAAATCAAAATATTTACTTTTGAATTACAAACAAGTATTCAGATAGAGAAATATAACCTGGTCCAAAACTCAGCCTTGTCCAAATGAAGGGAGTTAAAGACATGAACTCCATTCTTCGGTACTGGTTTGGAACTAGATCTAATTATATAAAAAGATGTTGCTTCTCTCTTGTGATGCCACATAGGATTACAGGTCACAAAGTCGTTTATTCAGAAGCTGCCATCTGTCCAGAGAAGCAAACGCACCGTTTCATTTATTTCTCTTATGATGGGCTTTGACCCATTTGTAGACAGAAAATCTTACCTGAAAAAAACGACGCTTCCGTCTACACTTTTTGCCGTCAAAGTTCTTCATCTGTTCATCTACCTGCGAGAAAAAGTTGAGGCGTTACTTTTTGCCGAAACGGAATAAAGCTGAACCCAATCGTCGTCATTAACACACACATTAACCAAAGCTCTCCATTCCTTCCACGATTTATCAATGAATACATCTTCCAATTATAAAAAATGTTCTATAAAAATTCTTCAGTTCAAGCTTCTAATTAATGGTCTCTGATGTTCGACTTCAAACGAGGATCCTACAAGAATATTTAGACACAAAATCTGAAACCGAGGAAGATGAAGAACTGAGACTTACCCAGAATCAAGATCGTTCTTAAAACAAAATCGTAGTAAGCCCTTTTCTCAGATCTTGCAATTGTTCTTCACTGATATTTTTCTCACAGTCGTCTTTAACGTGGCATGTCACTAGAGCGAGATGGAGGGCGACGGAGCAAGCGGAGACGGAGTAAGTGGAGGAGAGAAAGGAAGCAAGTGGCGAAGAGCGACAGAGCAAGGGCGGAGACGATGGAACAAGCGGCGTTGAGCTGATGGAGCAAGTGACGGAGAGAGCGAGATGGACAGCCATGGAACAAGCGACGGAGAGTGAGACAAGAGATAGAACAGGCAATCGTTGCAGTTCAATGGTACAAGGGTGGTTGATAGGCTCTCAGACAGGGTGAGTTTATAAGAGCTGGAATTTTTTTTTTTGGTGCAGAAAAGGGAATGAAGGATTGTGTTTATGTTGATTTTTTTTTTTACAAAATTAGGTTCATGCTTTCAAAGTTTCTGTACATTAAGGGGTGAAAGTTCATGTGGAGGAGTCTGACATGACTAGATAACTTCTCATGAGGATGTTGCTCAGTTTCGAAGGCCTCCAAACAACAGAGAAAGCTAGAGTATAACACGATGATGCAGAGGTTAGTGTTTCATTTCCTGCATTTTTTCATCTGTCTGCATCATAATCTATGTCTACACGTTAAAAATGTCAACAACAGTGGTGAACGATATGTATCACCTACTTATTACTAATGAGTTGCAATGACATGATTGGTGACTTTGGTAGATATACATTGGGATTTTATTTATAAATTTTGTTCAGTTAATTGATATCGTAGAGCCTTCAGTTTCTATACATACAGATTTGAAAAATTTATGTCTAACAAAACAAACATTCGGTGAGAAAGAAAACATTACCTCGGGTTGAATCACTCATTATTCCATACATATCTAACAAGTAACAAGGCAAACTGTGTCGCCGTGATCTCTTACCTTAAAATATAGCCTCCTTGAAACTATTTACAGTAACTTCACCAAAATTTTTGGTCCTTAGTTACTTTAAACCGTCGAGTATATGGTTGCAGATTTTCTTTACACGGCAAATAAGAGTTTTCCAGATCACACAGGGCAGGCAACAACAAAAGTAAATGCGTGTAAAAGAAAGAACAAGTAATGGATCTATAAAGGTTTTTTTTATAAAACAAATGGATATATTCACATTTGGCTTCTAAAACATTTCATTGCATACTCTAAACATCTTTAGTAAGTTTCTCCACGGTGACAAAAAAAAAAAAGTTTCTCCACACCTAATTTCTCAAGATTCTTTTCCAGAACTGTCACACGTTTAGCTCTAATAGATTATAAAAAAGTTGTACGAATAGTTGCATAAACAAAACATACAAAAAGTTTTAAACTTCACTGCAACAAAAAACAGAGTTATTGCTTACTGCAATAAGAGATGATAAACTTTGAGCAGGCCTGATCCTAAAGGTCTGATTTGTTTTAAATGGGCATTACATAATACGAATATAAAGATTTAGAAAGGTTTAAAGAAAAAGCTTCAATCAAATGGTAGTTCACATATCGGGATAAGAAACAATAATGGGTAACAACAAATAAATTAATCAGATGACTAATGTTTAAGTAATCCACTATATAAAAAATTAATGGGCAAAGTTTTCAAACAACTATTTTAAATTTTTGTCACACAAAGAGTGTTCAACAAGGAAAATAACCAAAATATATTTTAATAAAGAAGCAAAAACCTCTTCTAGCCATTACTTTATGTATATATATATATATATATATATAAATAAAAGATAATAAAAATAAAAAGAAATACATAAATAAAATAAAAATTTATAGTTTCTGACTATATGTTTTTTAATTTGAATTTTTATAGTTTTTTCAATTTTTCTTCCTGAAAGTGAAAATAGGAAAGATTAATAATACAATCTATACTAATTCAAAAAATACACGACCCCACGTTTTTATTTTATAATGAAAATGTTAATTCAAAATAATAATAGAAAAATGAAATATAAAAAAAGAAGACATAACACACATATATAAAATAAAATAATACATGTCAATTGGAATAATTATTGCATGCCCTAACATTATTTAAAACCATAAAAATAATAAACACTATTCTTGCAAAAGCTTAAATAAAAGTCACTGAAACAAAATATACAATTACATAGTTACATACATCACACGTAAACATAAAAACCTTATAATATGAGAGGATGTAGCTTTCCATACACAAACGTACACTTTCCATATTATGTTCTCCGTTTGTTATAGGCACGCAAGGGAAAAGTACACTTTCCATGTCAAGTTAACCACGTATGATTTCACGGTTTCACCTCAAGCCGTCAAAGCTTCACTGTCACCCTTATTATCAATGAATGTGAACGTCTGTTCGACATGGGAGGTGAACCACAAAATCTATTTACTTTTATAACATTATCATGTTAGGCATAAGATAGTTATCAAAAAAAAAAAAAATGTTAGGCATAAGAGAATTAGAGATCGGTAAACCAATGTTGGATTCGATCGGATAGAAATTCAACAAAGGTTGTGACAAAAAGAAAACGAAGAAATTCAACAAGGGTCGTGAGGACAGTTTATCTATGACGATCAACCGATTTTATGGTTCCAAATGGTGACCGACTGCACCGTACTACCGTGAATAATAAATGACTCCAAATGGTGACCGACTATACTATACTACCGTGAATAATAACGAAAATCCTTATATATACTTATGTATTTGTATTTTTATTATTATTAGAACCGCAACACAGCTGTTTCGTAATTGTTCCGCATGTCATCATTCAAATTTAGAGTATATATATTTTTCTTACAAATATCAATATAACACAAACACAATAAAAGTATACCATCCCGCCCGTAGAGCGGGCCGTCCCTAGTTGTAAATATTTTTTGACTAGTGGTTTAGGAATTTAGAAGGAAATAAGGTTCTTATTTTCTTTTATAAAGGATCTACTTGATGTAAATAGGTTTTTTTTATGAATAATTTAGCATTCATTTAAAAATATATATATATAACCAAACCCGTATTCTGTCGCAAAAAAAAAAAAAAAAAACAAACCTGAATTTTTAAACGGGTTCAATGTATTACTGTATCCAAATCGAAGCCGTAAGAATACCTGAATAGAATTAAATTTCATGTCTACAGAGAATCGAAATCCGATTAAACACCAAAAAGCTCATGGCTAGTTTTTAACATATAAAGCGAAAACAATAGAAATGAAAATTCCATTTATCATCATCACCTTTACATTATCCTTTTCTTAAAGAAACAAAGAATACATAAAAACCTTCCTAAACATTTACACATAAACTTGTGCATATGCTTCTATATAACAATAATAATTAACAAACAAATATTGAATAAATATATACACACAAACTTACATAGACGCACATAACCAATTATATAAACAACGATGATGATGATGATTCATGACTGTAAAGAGGCAACGAGAAGAGCAGAGCCAATGCTAGAACCATCTTCCATGGCTTTAACGACCACGTATTGGCTCACTTCTTCTCCTAAAATCTCCACCAAAGCCTCTTCCATGTATTCTCTAAACATGGTGTAATTCATGTACAATCCTCCTTCTACTGCAACAACTGTTCTTTTCTGCATCCGCATTTCGCTTCTGCTTCTCCCGCTCGTGATTCCTCCGCTACCATCACGGCCAATCTTCTTCAAGATTCCTGCAATACCCGCTGCTGCTAGCCTCCCTGCTCTTCGTGTCACCACGTCGCATATCTTGACCACGAGTTTTCTCACCTTCAATGGTACTTCTGATACCTGTTTGTTCATTTCACATGCAAGTGAAGCTTCCTCAGGTTCGTTCCACCATATAACATTTCAAACATTCAAGTTATATAATAGTGAGATTTTAAGTTTTACCCCCAAGTCTTTCAAGATCCTAGCTACTTCTTGCAGCTCAGGTGTGTCATCTTCATGCATGGCTGAGACTGAATTTGTTCTGAGAGATTAAACAGACACGGTTACTACTTAATTAGATAGTTGGTGCAGAAGAAGATCAAAGTGTGTACATGTTCATTCAAAAGTTGATGTAGAAGATACATGTATGAAATAAAGCATCAAATTATTAGACAACAATCAAATTTCTAGCAAGAGATATAGAGGAAACGTACCTTAGAACGTAAGGCTCAGATAACATGGGCGAGGTGGGTCCAAAGATGTCGGAGACTTGCGACATGCGAAGGATTACTCTTCGAACAATGTCACCCAGATACAATCCTGCTATAATCTTCTCAAATCCCTATATAACAACAATCCCAAAGATCTTAATTGCTTATTGATCACCTAGTGATAACTCATGATGCAATACCAAATGGAAAAAAAAAAGAAAAGTTAAGCAAAGATTACCATATCATTTGGATTTGAACTCTCTGCATCCAAGTCAATGTCATACGATGTTCTTGGGAGGTGTGAGGACCAAAAATTACCCCACTCCATATTGACTACCTGAAACATAAGAATAAAATGAATCATATATATTAATTTCTCTAGGATCTAAAGCATAATTACTGGTTTCTCAGAAAAGAACATGGAATGATTTTTTTAGTACCATGCTTCCAGAAGTGGTAAGCAGACCCTGAGACTTGATTATGGCATCAGTTCGTTCCAAGTAACATGCATTACTACCTGTTCCAAATACAACCGCAACAACTGTATCTGGATCATGATAATATCCAAGTGACAGGGCTCCGACAGTATCATTCACCTGCTCAAAAGAAAGAAGACTCCATTCATAACTAAGCATCATTTCATGAGATAATTCAGATAAGGCATCAAAATGTTGACAGGAAAGGGGCAGAATAAAAAGGAGAATGATGAAGAAAATTGCAGTCGATGTAGCCAGAATTTACCCAACAAAATTATTTATGTTCCGTCGACAAAGCAAACTTACAAGAGCTGCAACATGGATATCTAGGCCTCTTCTGTTCAGCGCTCCTTGTAGACATTCAGCTACATCTTTCCCAACCTATAATATAATAAGGATTAGCATGTTATATGATAAAATAAACTTGACTTTGCATAATGTCTAACTTCCACAAACTACCACTAGATCGATTACATGATCACAAAGTAATAACACAGCAAATAGTTAATGTTAAGGTCAAGGTCATCCACTCAGATAGCATATAATGTTTTAAAATGTAATAGGAATGGTTCCAACGAATAACACAGACAATATCTGACAATTACAGAGAATCTAAGAAGTAATTTAAGTATTATTTTACTAACCATTTCACTAATCTCAAAACCTTTGGTCCATTTGATTAGAACTCCTGAAGATATAGAAGAATGCTTGACAGGGAACGAAAACGTAAACGCAAGTTCCCTTTTCACACCTTGTGAATTAGATTCCTTTCCTTCTTTTTCGATAAACCTTTCCATGGAAAAGGCGAGAAAGTTGAAAAGAACCTACAATCATGTGACCAAAAGAGATTTAACAGATGCTATATTAAGAAATTTGCATTACAAGCAGGGACCAGTGAGAAATAAAAAGGTCACCTCGCTGGTGCTATTCATCAAATGTGAAGGTATGGGGTGTCGTTCAACGTCTTGAACATCTAGATAAGACCTTTCACCACCCAGATGAACCCTCAAAATCCTAAAGTAAGTGCCTCCAAGGTGAAGTGCATAATAAGTTCCTTTCTCCGTCCTGAATTAAAGGCAGTCAGTGCAAATGCATATCCCTAATTGCAGTTAGATTACATTCTTCATGAAGATGAGATAAATAGTGGAAGCTTCGTCAAATTCAATGATTTTGCTTAGGAACACTAGAAAGAGAGCCGCATGCAACAATAAAGGGAGAGAATCCAATGGCTATAATATGATGAGAATAGTAGATTTTCATAGAACAGTAGGAAACAAGTGGGTAGGAACAAGATACCAAAGTAAAGGTAAGAGATAAAAAGGAGAACTCTTTGAAGCTTTTATAGTATACAAAAAGACCAGAATCAAAGGATCTATGCCTGCAAGAAATGGTACCCACAGACACTTATTTTAATTCCTTAGCTCCACAACTAAGGCTCAAAGTCGAGAGACCTTCAAAACAAAGGTACACCCTTTTGTAACGACCACGACCAAGAAGGAGCTCATATCTCACAATCTTAAGAGTAACAAAAAAATTATGAATAAATCAAGCAATTAAGTATTAAACTTAAGGAACATAGATCATGCAATGTTTTAAGCAAACAAGATAAGAAGGAAGAAAGCTTTTTACCCATTAGGCAAATGATGGACGAAAGTGAGAAGCATTTTAAGCTTGGAGCCACCTTCAGAAGCCAAGCCAGCGTGCATCTCCACGGCCATGGCATCCACCACTTGCCTCAGCCTCCCCACCGGAGTATCAGAAGCTTCCTCCATCTCCTTCAAAATCTCCACCACGGCCCTCCATTTCGCCCGACTCTTAATCCTCCTCCCCACCATCACCGCCGCCACGGAGCAAGACACTAAAACCGCAGCCGCCGCAAACGCAACCGCAACCTTCCCCATCACAACACTTGCTTCTTCTCTCCTCTCGACGGTACTAGGCACCTACTCCAATAAAGAGTTGACGAGTGAGTACCGCCGGTCAGAAGAACCAAAACGACTCCGTTTCACCCTCATCAACTACTTCTTTTTTATATCTTCTTCCTCTTCTTCTCTCTCTCGACCGCCTTTCTCGCTCAGCTGTTTCTTCTCTTACTACTGAAAACTAACTGCCTTGATTACGATAGAAATCTCCGGCGATGCTCCAAACCGATTCAAACTCGAGTTTCTTGCCGGCGGTGATACTGTCGACAAATACGGAGAGAGACAGAGAGAGAAGGGGCTGGAAAGCGAAGTGATCAATATATATATATTTATATAATTCGCGTAATTACACTATACCCTCTCGTCTTTTTGGATGTCGACGGTTTCGATTTTTTTTTTTTTTTTTTGTTTTCCATTTTTTTTTTCTGCAAAATCTAATATATTAAATTAGAGTCACTTTTTTTATCCACTATACAAATTACAAAAGTCATAGTAGTTCTATTTTATTAGTTATATGATAAAATATGACATAATAATCAATAAAAAATTAATTATAAATTAGTTCTAACTATAAATTTAAATTTTATTTTTAGTTATAACAAAATATGTTAAGAGAAAACCTAACAAAATCTTACTAAACTTTTAAAATTTTTAATTAAATAAAGCATCAAATAGTTTCGTAATTAATAATTTATTATTATTTTAAAATTCATATTAACTAAGTTTTATTATAAAACAAAAATAAAAATATATAATTTTTTATGAAAAAATTATAATCTATATTAATTAAAATAGAAGTGTTATATAAATTAAATATGATAAAATTATATTAGTTTGGTAAATTAACCTACTTACTTTTGAAAAATACTTTCATTTGATTAAATTATTATATACCACTAAAACGGGTTAAAATTTGTTAACTATGTAATATTCTTATATAAAAAACAAAATTATTAACATATGTTAAACTTTTTATTCGACAACTATATATTTTCAAACCAAATCAAACTCTAATATTAATGATAATATTAACATTCACCATTTATAAAATAAAAAAATACCCGCACAAATGTGCGAGTCAAACTCTAGTTCCATTTAAATTACTCAATTGAAATTTTTTTTACTTTTCCAAATCTGTTATACTAGTTTATGATTATTGTAGTCCAATTTTTTTGTTTATAATTATTTGTTAGTCCAATGCTATATGCTAAATTTATTAATTCAGAAGTCTAATTTGCTTTCTTGTGTTATAGATGATTAATTTTGATAAAGTATGGTCTTAACTGGAAGTTTTTAGTTAATTTGTATTGAAATGACAAATTATATTTAACATTAAGTTTTGTTTTTTAGTTCGGTATAATTGAAATTATTATTTTACAAAATATTCTGAAATCCATTATTATTGAAAATATTTTAACTTGTAAATTTTAAGAGATATATAGTGATTTTAAAGTGTTTTCTGGAGTTTCTCTTACAGAGAAATCTTATGATGTTTTTTTTTTGAACTTAAAAGAGTTAAACACGGGTCTATTAAAGACACAGACCTAACCCTTGGGTGGAGGTACAGCTCACGGATAGACTCTCTCCTGGGCATTCAAATGAGCAGAAAGCAATAGCCCATATCCGTGTGGCCAGCAGGATTCGAACCAGGGTTCGCCGTATTGGGTTTAATCCCTCAAGCGCCACTAGACTACCATCACTGGTTAAATCTTATGATGTTAGATTGAATTTTTCGTTCAACTAAGATTAAATTAAACTATTCAATTCATTTAAAATCATCAATTTTGTTTTATAAAAATTGTATTGATGGTGAAATGGTTAAATATTTTAAGCTATGCTTACCCTAAATTGTAGTTAACTTACGCTTATGTATCAACCTAATTATCTTTATACGAGAAAAAGAAAAGGAATTTCAAGTTTTATCAGTAGGAGACTATTCATGTATGTTGTTTTTATTTGCGTGTGGTAACCAGAAGTGAAAAATATAAGACCGCTGAGAAAGAAAACATGTTTTCTTTTTTTTTCTCATAAAAAATACATGTTTGTTAAGTGTTAACACTATTAACACACAAAGGGAAAATATGTGGATTACTGTTGTACCCTCAATTTCATATAATATTATCGTCGTGCCCAGTCTTCTCTCTCTTTTTCTTTAATCGCACTTTAAGGTGAGGGTTACAAATAGGGAAATACCAAACGTAACAACTTACATTTAAATTCCACAAACATATTATAAATTACTATTTTAATACTAAAAGTAAAAGGGTGATGCCGCCCGTTTGACCTTTGACCGGTCGATTTAATGACACTCTCCTTTGAATATGATTTCAACGGCGTGCTCCTTTTTGCCGTTGGGAATATCTAATGATCAATTACTATTATAAATCGGCAAACTCTAACCGTCAAATAATTAATTTAGCAAATAATCATCTGTCCTTTTGAGCAGATTATTGATAATGACTCGTGGCTGAATCACGTCCAATAATAAACTTGCAATGTACAAGGGGCTGAATTGTAGTTTTCACCCTTTTCTTCACCTTTTTGCATGCCCTACATTAGCCAACTTGGCAAATATTATGCAATGTTCGCATTGGCATTATTATTTAATGCCAGCCATTATTGTACAATTTCATTATTTATTTTTAAAGTCTTGGAAAATGATTACCAAACCCAACCCAAAACTAAATGCACTATAACTTTACAAAACTAACTAATTGTTTTGAGTTTCGTTATGTTCTACTATAATTTTATCAAAATAAAAACATCAACTACTGAATATTTTTGGTCAAAAAAACTACTGAAATATTTTCTAGTACATTGAGATCCCAAAACGTCATTTTAAAAATAGTCTGAAACTACATTCAAATTTAATGAAAGTAATGTAAGAATTTTCATTTTGATATTCAGTTTCAGATCAGAAATTTAATACTTTGGCTAATTTTTAGTTTTGAGACCCTGCAGGAGTACGAAGGCTATGAAAACAAAACATAATTTATTATAATATAAATACCATGAAATTATCAGTACAACTTCAATAGTATCGAATGTCCTTTGGTGAATGAATGTGGCGAACAGCCGCATAAAAGCTGGCAAATTTAATTTTACATTATAGTTTTTCAATAAATTTGTTTTTAGGCAAAAATGTTTTTGTTGTTGGGAATTTAAAAGTATCTTGCAATGGTGAGGAACAAACAGCGTAAGAGCCCATGAAAACGCACGTTGCCAAAAAATTAAAGAAAAGAAGAAGGAAAAGATCGCTCTTCCCCAGTTTGCCAGCTCAATGCCACTCAATAGTAGGACCCATAGTTTATTTATATTACCATTTTAACCTTTCTATGGGGTCTACTTCGTGTCCTTTAACCCTAGAGGTTCTCCGCGTTTTGGTAGCTCTTTCGTATTTCGAACGTGATTGTGGTCACGTGATATGACACGTCACCTGTTACCCTTCGATGACGCAACGCTGTCTTTCCTCTTTCCGTGTCGTTTTGAATATTGAGTATTTTCTTTTAAGTTTTATAATTACTATAATTTAGTTTAGTTTTATTATCTCAAATATGATTTGTTGATTTTATTATGGGCAATTCTCCTAAATAAAACAATTTTCAAGTTTTAGTCACAAAAATAAACCACAATGAAGAAAATGACCAAAATGTTTAATTTAATAGGTAAAATAACCTTAATACCCTATATATATAAATAAATAAAAAATAAAAAAAATAAATTTGTTTTTTCATAGTTTTAGATTATATGTTTTCAAATACAAATTTTTTTTATAATTATTTTTTTGAAATTGTTTTTTTTTTCAAAAAAGTTATTTTTTCAAATTTTCTTTTTTGTAATTCGAAGATACTTTTCGAAACTATTTCTAAAATTTTTATTTTCAAAATTTTAATATTTTTTTTTTATTTTATAAAAATTTAAACCTCAATCTCAAATCCTCACCCCTTAACTATAAACCCTAAGGTTTGGATTAGTTAATCTTAAGGGTATAAATGTATATTTACCTCTTTAATAAAATATTTTGGTCATTTTGATCTTTAGAATCTATATTTGTGACAAAAACTTTTTAGTGCTATCATAGGATATTTCTCTTTTATTATTTATAACTATACCCTCTTATTAGCTATTTAGTTATTTGAATTTATAAATGGAATAATTATTTATAAACATATGCATAAGTTTTGAAAAATATTAATTTGTATTTTAAATACTATATAAATTGTTTGATGTATGTAAACTATTAATACATTATAATATTTTATCATGCATTTTACATATATTTTATTTAAATAACATAAACGATTGAAATATCTGCATAATATCTATTTTTTCTTTGTAGTAAGAAAAACTTTACAATTAATGTGTGATTGTTATATATATGTGTGATAGTATAATATTTAGATAAAATTTAATCACAATAAATATTTTGATGAACTTTAATTAATATTAAATAGCCTTTGTAAGATAATGTAAAAATTAAAGTAAATATAATGAATTTAACTAATTTTATGTAATATTTTATTTATTTAATTAATAATGTTGAGAATCTAAAGTATTAGAGTTGTCTACTACTTGATCTTATCAATTATTTATATCTATCTTATTAAAACTCAAGTACAAAATTGGAGTGTTTGGAGACTTGAATAGGACTTTTAAAAATTTGGAGTGTTTGGAAACATGGATTGCAGTCTTTTAAAAAAAAATATTTTTGTTTGAAAACAAGGATAGTAGTATTAAGAAAAAAAGTAATGGGCTTATGTTTTTTTAAAAAATTGAAAGTTATCTAGGCCACTTTTAAAATATACCAAAATGGGTCAATCTAATTCCCTAAAAAAATTTTTTCTAAACTAACCATAAAACAAAATTTAAACTTTATATACATATTTCAAATCAAAATAATAATTCAAATTTGATTTATATCAAAAATTGATTCAAAAATATACATATATTCAAAAATGGATTTTTACTAAACTATTTTTCAATAACCATTATAAAAAAATATTGTCAATATATATAAGAAAAATATAATACAAAGCCCAATTTGAAATACCAACTCAAATTATGGTTTTCATATTTCATATTAAGTTTTAAAAATATAATATATGTAATTATTTATATGATGGTATGTATAAAATACTATTAATTATATGATTACTTATATGATGGTACATATAAAATACGATTAATTATATGATGATAAAATACGATATATAATAATGACTAGGGATGGGCTTTTGGATACCCATACGGGTTTAGTTCTGATCGGTTTGTATTTTGGGTTTTCGGGGTCAAAGATTTCAGCCTTATTAGAATGTTTCTAAATTTTGGTTTGAGTTCGATTTGGATCTTTGCGGGTTTGGTTTGAGTTTGGATAACTAATTTAAATTATTTTTAAAGTCTTAAATCATTATATATTTTAAATTTCTCAAAATGTATAAATAAAATAATATATTACGTATAAATTTGAATAACATATGTCATAATACTTAAACTTAACATATCAATTGGCTTGATTTAAAATTTTGGATACGAAATCAATAATTATTTTAAGTATTTTTGGTGATTTGAGTATACTTTAACTATTTCAGATATTTACTTTTGACTATCTATATATATTTTCAAGTATTTAAACCAATTTAAAAGTATCATTTTGATGTTTTATATACGTTAAATCTAAAAATAATTAATATATATAAGTATATAAATCTATTTTTAGATAAATTCGGATACCTAAATACTTCGGTTCGGATCAGATTCGGTTCTCTAAATAACAAAATTTTGAATAATTAGAATATTTAATCAATTTATGTTTGGGTTTGGTACTATATCTTTGGATCGGTATCGGTTATGTTCTTCGGATTCATTTTTCCAAATCCTAATAATTACATGAAAAACAAATATCAACATATTTTTCAAAATATACACCCGCGCGCCTGCGCGGGTCAAAATCTAGTTGTAATTAAGCTTGTATGATCGTATAATGTATTACAATATATTACAATTTATTTTTTGGTATAATAGTTAATATTTTTGTTTTTAGGAATAAAATCAAGACTAAATTATTTAATTTGAATGAAATAAAATATATATAGTGATTCCAATATTAAAATTACTTTGTTTGAAGAAGTGCACTTTTGGGATTGTAAGGATCAAACAACATATTAGAAACCACCTATTTAAAATATAATTTGTCTACATAGAAGTATATACATTAGAGTAAGCACATCAATCAAAATCAATATTTTTTGAGCACATAAATCAAAATCAATACTTTTTGTTAATTTACAATCATGTTTTTGGTAAATAAATCAAAACAATAATTTTGATTACTTTATATGGTATATAATTATACTTTAGTGATATTGACATAGATATATATATATAGTATATTTTAATATAAAAATTTATTATTGACTATTCCTACTCATATGATTCTTTTAATATTTGTATATTTTCTGTAACAAAAATTTTAATGTGAGAATTGTTAATTCAAATTACAAAATTAAAATATTAATTTCTCTATAATTTATCATTGGAAAATTTGAAATTAACATATTTTTATATAGTATATAATTTAATTAAATGATATTGATATAAATATATATAATATGAATATCTATTAATGAGACTTCATAAACATACGATTTATGATCATTTTTTTTTTTGCTTGAACAAATAAAAGTTAAGACATTGATCACAAAATTTTAGATGTGAGATAATTACTATTTTTAGTAATTTATAGTCGTTCTAAAAAATTTAAAATATAAAATATAAGAAAAAATCTATTTTTTATTATATGCTTAATATGATTGTGTAATTTTTTTAATAATATAAAATTAAACAAAAAAAAAAAGGATAAAAAGATGGTTATCAAAATATATATTTGAGGTCGGAGGCTCGGAGCAACTACGGTCTGGCCAACCTTTCTTGCTTTGGACTTATTGATGGTTGTCCAGAGATCCGTCTTGCTTGCTGATACTACGGTCCCAAGGTTTTAACCGACTAAACGCTTTTCCAACCATCAATAAGACGTCTTTGATTAACCCACATCTGAAATCAAACGTTTCACTGTTTGAGTACCGTTTCCCGTTCAAACAAGAATGACATGGGAAAGTTGGAGTTGATCGAACCTCCAGCATCATAGTACCCTCCTGCCAAATGTGGGTAAGAGCTCCCTGGAAACTTGCCATCGTTCAAGCAAGAATCTCCCCGTCAAGACCCGTTATTCCTCTCTGGGAGTTTTCCGGCTGGATCATCAAAACATTTAAAGAGAAGAAACTTAGTAACATTTACATTCATTTAGTAGCTAGTAATGAATTTAAAATTGATCAAAACTGATTAGCTTACATATTTGGGCATTGAAAAACTTCAATGCCACTGGAATTGCAATGGTGCTATTGTCTTTCGTTAATGGTGGAACGTTGTGGTCGTGAGGCAGAGTCTTCGACAGGGTTATCGCTATGATGCAGGACACAGACAAGACTCCTCCAAGCCATAGTTGGTTTGAGAACCCAACTTTCCTTCATTTCCAGAGAAGGCTGTGTCAGTGGCGTCAGCTCAAGTTCCTCAATCTCCGTCATTGTCCTATGATTATGCATAATACCATTATTATAATTTTTTATTTTACTTTCCTTTTTGTTTCATAATTTTTTGCTTTTAATTTCCTTATTTTTATCATAATGTTTTCTTAAACTATATATATATATATATATAATTTTGATATTTTATTTAATAACTAATAATGAATATATTTTTTAAAGAAGATATTTTTTAAAATATTTTACCTTAAATAATATAGTAAAAATAAAATAAAACAACAAAAAATATTTTCTATATATATGTTTAGATCAAAAGATTAAAAGTGGAAACAAAATATTTTTAATAATATAAATCAACCATCAACCCATCTGCTTCATATATTGATCATTTAATATCTTCTTAATGTTACAACTAACTTTAAACTAAATAACTAATAAGAATTGATAATTTATGTTTGTCAATAGATTCAAAATATATATATGCTAAAATAATACAATCTTAATATATTTTTAATATTTTATCAAAAGGATACATAATAAATGACAAAAATTACAAATATATATTTAAAAATATAAAATAAAAATGAAATTTTAATAACATTTAATATGATTTTAGCTATTTAAAATTCAAATAGTTGTAGTAAGAATTCAACTCAGTAAACACCAAAAATAAATAAGTAAATCAATGAAATTTTTAAACCTAGATTGCATATATAACTAAAATAAAATATATTATTTAAACACTATTTACATATGATATATATATATATATACATGTTTTCACATAAGATAATATTTATAAATAAATTAAAATAACTAATAATTGTTATAATGATATATAAATATATTAATTATTTTATATATATTTAAATATGTGCTGGACAATTGTCTTTGCTATCAACTGCATAAACACAATATGATCATACTTGCGAGATACTACTTTCCCCTCGGTATTGAGTTGTTGCTTCCTTCCTCCATTTTTTAGATACATTTTACATCTCGTTCGATGCCTCCTCAACCCACTTGCTTCATGCGAGTGAGAATACCACGCATACTCATTCTTGCAATGATTGCATACAGCTTTCATATCTCCACTGGTTTTTCAACCACAGTGAAATCCTTCCACACGTCAGACCTTTGCCTATTCTGCATGTCTTCCAAATCGATTTCAGCTTCGTCCAACTCAACTTCTTCCAAATCATCATCAAAATCCGGTATCTCCTCTTCAATCTTCTTCTTATTCTTCTGCGACTGACTAGAGGACCCCTTGTTTTTTCGCGCCTCACTAGACAAGCCCTGAGTTGATGCATTTCTTCTTCCTCCCCTAATCACGGCTTTCAACGGAACCTTCGTCTGATTAGAAGCCCTTGCAGACGAGCCACTACCACCATCTAGAGTGGATTGTAACATGGGCTTCCGCGTGGCTGTTCCATAAGTTGTTTGTCTCTGAGGCTTGCTTAATCGGGTTGGGGGTGTGATTTCAACATAAGATTCTTCTTCTGAATCGACAAGACTGATGAGCTTTCTTTTCCTTGCTTGCTTCTTTCCCTCATTAGCACCATCGGCTCTCAGATCACCAATCTCATCTTCTGCAGCAAGTCTGGCCATGAGTTGTTGAGTCCCCAAGTCACAGGTAGCTGGATGCGAGTAGTCAGTATTCAAAGTGAACTGCTCTTCTGAGTCGTCTCTGGATCTCATGGTCTCTCATGTTTTGGTTGTTGCTTTTTTTTAGATAATTATTTAATTGTAAGTTACGGCTTGTGACCTAATACGTGACTAAGTGGAGGTAGGTTTTTTTAAATTTGTTACTATTTTTAATTAAATTTTGAAAAATTAGTTACTTAAAAATTAAATTTTAAACGTGCTTGAGGACAAGCAACATTAACAAGCAACATTAACATTCTCAAACGTGCTTGAGGACAAGAAGCATTAACATTCTCAAACAACAAGCAAAGACAACATATCAAGTTCAAAGAAAGACAGCGAGAAAATGAGTTCTAAGCAAGACAAGCAAGACTACCAATGTAATAACCCTCACGAGCAGAAATAATTTTGGTCGAGAAAATTCTTTAAGATGAGTTTGACGATTGGTCGATCAGAATTAAAAATAAAAATTGACCTGGTGAATTATTCTCGACGGGACTGTTTCGTGGCCAAAATACCCACTCTTGATAGTTCTGGTCGAGTTTTAATTATTATGGTCAAGTTTTATTCAAGCTGGAAGATTTTCTATAAAAGCAAGACAAGATTCAATGGACGAGAAAACATTTGGTCGAGAACTGGCTAGGAATAGTTTGAGTTGCTTGTTAATTTAAATCAGTCATGTGAGTTGCACCAGCTTGTGTGCTTGCTTTCTGGCTGGACCAGTCATGTGCCATGCACCTTCTTGCCTGCCTTCTTGTTGAATGATCAGTCATGTGCAAGGCACACCTGCTTGAAGTTTCTTTATGGGAGGGAAAGGTCAGCTGCTTGCTGATGGAAGGAATGAAACAGCTCACCACATGCTCCCCTCAGCCTTGCCTTGTGTTTTGTGAAACCCTCACCTGAAGTAACTTCCTACCATATTTAACTCTTTCTCCACCAGTTTGGTCGTGCATAAACCTGTGAGAAACACAGAAAAATCAGAGAGAGAAGAGAGAAAAGTGACAGAAAAATTCAAAGAAAAATTCATGAAAAATTCAGAAAAAAATTCAGAGATGAGGAGTGAGCTTGGACGACCCTTTCTCACCATCTTGTGACTTTAATCAGTGAGTATTTGTGTGGTAAAGAGTTGGAGATTTGGTATCCTGAAGTTGAGAATCACCCATGTTCTTCAGCCTTTGATTTTAATCGGTAAAGATGTAAGTTGTTGTGTGGATCAGTTTTATGTGAGCATTTTTGTTGGATTGACTGTGATTCAGCTTTGTTCTGATTGAGTCCGACCTTTTCTTGATGTGGTACTGATCAGGTTTGGCGTGGCTTCATCTTAAAGTGGAGTATCAATTGAGTTCAGACAGTGTTTGATTTGAACCGGTAAACTGTTTTGCCTTTTGATCCAGATCAGTTTAGATTGTAACTAGCTGGCTGAGTTGTTGTTCTTCCTCTCTGGATTAATTTCTTAATCCCTTGTGTGGATTTATATTAGTTCAGTTCATGGTCCCCTACCATCTAGACAACTTAGCTGAAACGATTTATGTTTGAACCGAACTGAAGCTGCCTTGAACTTGCCTTAGTAGCTGTCCTGAATCTTGAACTGTGGGGTTGAACCGGACTGATTAACCTTTGTTCCAACCGTTCTGTTATTGGTACAGATGGTCAAGGATAGTGTTCGGATCAGCCGGATCCTTGTGGTGATTTTAAATCAAGAATATTCCAGAAGCCGAGTGTGATTAGCTTGAGCTCGAGTATAGTCTTCCTTAGCCAATCTCATGGATTTAAAGGTGAGTCTAGATATATGGTTGATCAATACTGAATGTAGATGATTGATAGGCTTTGTCTCTTGATCAAATATTGAATTGGTGAAGTGTTTACTTAGTGTAAACACTTACTAAATATTTATGAATGATCACAGAGGTTTATTCCAAACCTTAGTACTTGTTCTCAAGTACTAATACATATGTATAGTATTAAATATATAAGTATAAATCATGTGAAGTCTTATTGTATACTCACTCTCCCGAAAATTCCCGCATTACCGTGAATTGTTCCTGCGATACGGAACAAGGTCACGAAGACATGATGATGGGGTCGCACCCTGGAGGCCGTGTAACTGCATGCAGCGTTAGATGTTCGATCTTGGAATATCTAATGGTGATGATGGTTATATTTATTTCCCCGCTAGGCATGGTTAGCCTTGGTGGTTTTCCGAGTTTAGTCTATATATATATATTATAAGTATGAGTGAATGGTGGGTGTCATGGAGATGATGTTTAAGATAAGATTCACATCGATGGAATGATAAAGGCTTATATATGTATTTTTATTAGTTATGGAATATATTTCCACTGCATACAAATGGAGTTGATTGCTTGAGATATTATTAATATATGTTGGGGTGCGGGACTAGGCTCACTGAGTAAATTAGTTACTCATGATTCATTTGTGATGCAGGTAACCAGTAGACGGGAGACCTTACTCTAGGACGGAAAGGAACAACATTAGCCAACGGTAGTTTTATTATCCTTGCAAAGTCGTTTTGATATTTCTTATGTATAAGATTTGTTGACCCAAAACCTCGAGGTTAATTTATAACAAATTTTGTAAGATGATTTTGAATGATATATAAATAATGTTTTTTTTTAAGTACGGATCCATATGATATTAGTCCTTGTTCGGACGAACTAACTATCATGTATTGCTTTCTCGGGTTGAAAAGCCTAGAGTGGTATCCGATAGGAGCGTTGGTGTTCTTTGATTGTTGGTTTAAGGCGATCGGAATTATTCTAATAACCTCAGATCGACCATCGAGGAACATCGACCGTGTCATTTCCGGTCATCTACGATTGGGGGTGTCACAACCAAGACAATGAGTTCTCCTATCTATACAAGCAAGACAAGCAAGGCAATGAGTTATCCTGTCTATACAGCGAGTTCTCCAATTAATTCAGCGAGTTCTCCTATCAACCCAGAGAGTTCTAAGCAAAACATCAACTAAATTTGACTCAAACCGAGACTAAGCTAAGCACAATCACACTCACATCAAGAACCGAGACTAACCTGAGGTCCTAAAGCTGCTCATATAAATGGTAGGCTGATGTGCTGACGCCTTCTTGGTCACCATCACTCCAAGAGCTCGAGACAACACATATTCATACGCGTGACACAAACAAAAAGAAAATACATATCAGAGATAACACATGAGACTACAATGCAACAGAAGACAGTAAGACACTAGTCTTGTCTTAACTTTGCAGTGAATCTACACGCATAGCTTACGAACAATCACCCTTAAAATACTCAGAATGATTTTTCATAAGCTATGCAGCGAAGATTCACCGAACTAGTTCAACACAAGACAATAAGACATCGAGCTCTTTTATCAATGCTTACTAGTTCTGCGTAAGAAGCACTAACCCGAGGTCCTTTAGCTGTTATATTGGAATGAAAGTCTTAACTCCAAAGAGGAGAAGAAGATGATGGAACTGTCGCCTCCTTGTTCACCATCACTCCAACGCCTCAAAACAACCCACAAAACAAATACAACACGACTATGAATTAGTGAATTGTCTCAAGCACAAAGCACAAACTACAGATCGCTAAACTCTAATGTCTCAAGCACAAAGCACAAACTACAGATCGCTAAACTCTAATGTCTCAAGCACAAAGCACAAACTACATATCGCTAACCTCCAATGTCTCAGACAGAAACCACAAACTACATATCGCTAAAGACACAAACAGACAATAACTCAAAGACATAACACAAACTACATATCGCTAAGCTAGATAAGTACCTTTTAGATCTTGTTGATCTTCTTATTACATGGATTTAACATAACGCTTTACTAATTTAGCTAACAACCTGGAAAAAATACAAGAGTTAGAGCAAAGATTTAAGTAAAAAAAAACTTAATTTTTTGTCTGAAATACTACATGCATGTTCGATGTGTGGAGTTTGGAAGCTCATGAGTAAAAACCGCCGGCGTCGGAGCTCAGGTGATGGAACCGTCGTCGGAGCTCAGGTGATGGAACGAAGACAAAGAGAGGCTTCGGTGGTGGAACGACAAGGAAGAGAAGCTCAGGTGATTCACTAGATTGATCAAAACAAAATCAAAATCAAGTTGTTAAAAAAATAACAGTCATATAATGTCCGATCTGTGAAGATAAGAAGAAGAAGCTTACAAGTTGTACATGCATGTCCGAACTGTGAAGCTTAGAAGCTCATGAAGAGACATCGAAGAAGAAAAATCGACTTTGTTGGAGCTTTCTCTGCTTAGCTTCTCTGCTGAAGATCGAAGACTATGTGGTGAGCACTGGACATCGAACGGCCGCCGTCAGAGCTCCATTTCTTCACGCGGTGAACTACATCGTCGTCGCTTTCTCTGTTTTTCTTTTTCTTTTTGTTTTTTCAAGTGAAGATTGAAGAGGCAGAACCACAAATGACGAAAGGCAAGCAGGATCTAGGGCATCCCGCGGTTCGCAGTGGACCGTCCCGCATCGAGCCCGGTACCAACTAAGCCCCATCCAGCGAGGCCCGCTATTTTGTGGGTTGTAGATTTCTCGGCCCAAACCCGCCCCACACCAAACCCTTACAAGTCCATACCCGCGGTCCAGTACATCAATTGTCATCCTTATAGATAGGCATACAATTTTGTTTTATTCTGATAATTAGGGTTTTGGTTAGTTTGTTTGACCACACTTACGAATTGAACTAGAAAATTTTGGTTCAATCTTCTGTTATTTGATATTCTAAAATTATGGTAAATTTAACTTTTTTTGTTCCAGTTAAATTTATGTTTAAACTGATTTTTTTTTTTATTTAAAGTTGATTATTTTCAATTAATTTTGGTTAGTTCAGTTCATTTTCTCGGTTTGTTTGCGTAATTTTGATCAGAATCAGATTAATTTTGTTTTTGCCTAACCGAAACCACCGACGGGACCGACTACTAAACTGAACAGACTTATAACCGGTTCTGAATTGAGAAGCAGACAATTTGGGTTCAGTTCGGCTGGGTATGGTATATATAGATCCCAACGCTAGGATAACGAAACGATGAAGAAGAAAAAGAGATGATCATCCAATACATTACTGTGTAAAGCTCACAGTTTCATCAGAATCGTTGAAATGAAGAGTATAAATAAAATAAACTTCGAGAAAATCACTTAACAGAATCGTTGAAACAACCTTAGAATCAATGAAGAGTATAATTTACAGGTGAAATGAAGAGTATAGATCCAGCAAACTCTTTTCTCATATTTATGTTCAATAAAGTCCCAACATTCTAAGTTCCATTACATGACTCTGGTCAAGGTCAGGAACATTCTTGCAGTCTCGGTCTTCCACTATATACTCCTGATACAGAAAGACAATGTTGTATATCAAGGAAACCAATCACAGTAAGTAAATAAACAAGAGAAAAATCTGCACCTTTGTGAGTTCTTGTTTGGCAAGAACATGGTAGTGCCGCTCATTGATCCTTTGACCACATATAATTGCGATGAAGAACCCATAAAGTAGTCCTACCAAGACAATGGCCAAAACTGCAACATAAAACAGACTCATTGGATATTGAGACCCATATCTCAAAGATGATGGTAGAAAGCGAGAAGAGGTGTTACCAGCTAATGTGTAGAAGCCATAAGGATGTTCCTCATAACCGAACATCTCACGTAGTTCTTCACCGTAGAACTTGTAAACTAGTAACCCCAAGAACGCTACAACCTGTTGAGACATGAAGACTTTATTCATCAATATAAATTCATTGACTTAACTTCACACAGGTATCATCCAAATCCAAATATACATAAGGGATCTCATGTGTGGGTTTATGAATGCAACATTAAACAACAGATTTGGTCAAAACGAGAGTCAAGAAGCAGATAAACATGGTAAAAGAAAGTGTATTCTAGTCTACATAGGAGAACAAGTAATGTACCATCTGGACAGTGATGAAAATGAAAGCATGATCTCTAGCAACGAGGAGCTGAAATCTCAATCTCAACCACCATCTGTCAGGAGGAACATTGGCTCGGAGTTTGAACACAGCTCTACACTCTGTACAATGCGAAAACGCAAAACCTTCCTGAAACATAAACCAGCATTCAGAACAGACAAAAAAAAAGAAGAAACTTGATAGAAACTAGTATATACCTTGGTGGAGCGCCAGTTGTCGAGACAAGATCTGTGAACGTACTTCTGAGTACCTTTACAATTGCACGGACCAATCAGATCTTCCCCTGCAAATGCAACCATTTACAACAAGAATCAAAGTCGTTTTCAGTTATGAGATCAAGAAAGCCTTGTTCATACCTCCAACGTCTAGGCAAATTCGACATTGGGGTTGATCTACAGCAACGAGATGCCTAGTTTCGTCGTCGTCATCGTCATCATCACCACTCTCAGCTATCTCTACAACACGATCACCCCTTTCCGCTGCTACGATTTCGTTGGTGGATGTGGATTCGTCGAATAGAATCTCTTCTTCGTTCCTCCGGTCATCATCACTAGGCACTAACTGCATCTCTTGAACATTCTAAAATATCTTGAAATCAACAAAATTCTCAATCAGAAAACTCGATCTAGGGTAATTCTCAAAGGAAGCTTACACGAATTCAACCAATTCTCGATGATTTTCTTCGAAGCCAAGCATTGCTTGTAGTTCGCTCAGCCTTTGCTTGGTGAACTATAGCTGCGAATCAGAGTGGTGGTAAGGATTTATTTGATTGTCTCGATCAATTCATCACTATGTGTTCAATACAGAGCCGACGACGACGAAGATCTTTGAGCTTTGAGAGAGATGAAGATGATGAAAGGAGATTTGATTGAGATCAGAAAAGAAAAGTCTGAGGGGCGAAACTGGAATTTAAAAATATGTCGATCTGTTAGTGACACGTGGTTTAGTAAACCGATCGGTTGGAAGAACAGATCGAATTTAGAAAAAGTAGCCGATCGGTATTTAGCAATAATCCATATTGAAACTAAAAACCGAGAATCCCGGTTTGTGGGATCCTGTTTACTCCGGTCTACCGATTCATTACTACTATGTGTTGAACACAGAGACGACGAAGATCCTTGAGATTTGAGAGCAACTGATTGGGATTGGAAAAGAAAAGTCTGAGCGCAAAACTGGAATTAAAAAAAAACACGTGGAGAGCATGTGACTGAACCAAGAAGCGATCGAATTTACAAGTCGCCGATCCAAACTGTATTGAAACCGAAACCGGAAACCGAGAATCTCGGTTCGGTTTACTTCCGAACGCCAGGACTACTGCGATTGTGAGTTTTCAAATTAAGCAAACATGGGTGGTGCATTTGTTAGTCCATAATATTTTCTTTTGTTTGATTATAAATTTATGCCTGGGGACCTGTGGCCATTTTTATTATGTAATTTATTATTCAGATCTTTCATAATATTATAGATATAGAAAGTTGAGTTTGACTGCAGTAGACTCCTTGAAAAGTAATAGTTACACTTCTTTTATTGATGTTTAGTTTCATTCCTTGATAATGCAGATGATTCACCAGGATGGTTCTGTTGTTCAGACTTTTAGTGTTTAGATGTAAACTCAGATTAAAACTTCTCTCTCTAACAAACGCTCTCGTCCATCTCTAACATCAAAGCCGTGAAACCCTAACTCCGGTCCGGCGGTGCCGGTGCCGGAGGCTCCTCCTTTCCCCTCATCTCCTTTTTCCTTTGCTCTCTTCTTTTCTGTCTTTCATCTGGTCTCCTTGCTCGTTGATTCTGGGTTAGTTGGGATTTTCCCGGCGGATCTCCGGATCCGTTGGCGTCGCATTCCGGCTCCCTCTGGAACAGCGGCGAGGCTGTGGTGGCGACGAAAGAGAAGTGGGTCGGCGTTTAGAGCTTGAGGATGAGCAAGATCTGATTTTCCCTTTACAGATCTGTGGCGATTCCTAACCGGTGGTGGCGCGTGACTCGGTGTGATGAGTTCTCCGTCATGGATCTACCTTCGCACATGGAGGTGAGACTTTCGGAGGCAAGGATTGACGGCGAGTGAAAGGTGGTTTGTCTTCTGGTTTTCGGGGATAACATGTACCGAAGGTCTGCGACGAAGGAGTGGTCGACTGGAGGAGCTTACCTTTAAGGGGTACGTGGTGGTGGTTCGACATCCCAGCGCCGGCGAAAATCAATTTAGTCGGTGGTCCGAGCCCCACACCGCTGGAAACTTGGATTCACAGTTCCGGTTCGTGCTGGCTACCAAGGCTCGATCTTTCATTCCGGATAGGTTTGTCCGGTTTTATGGCTGAGGATCAGCACGTTGAAAGCTGGTGGTACAAAACTAATGCGGGAACACGCCTAAGGTGATGATGTTGTTGGGTCAAGTTTATCACGCCGATCTTAAGGGACCAACAGCTTGGTATAATTTGTAATCTCGTTTTTAGGATTGTCTCATTAAGTTAGTAAACGTGTCTGTATCATGAGGTCTAATTAGGTGGTTTAAGAGATGGTTTGCTTCGAGTCGTGGAGCTCTCTCATCTCACTGTGGTTAAAAAATACAGCATTGTACTCTAGGCTGCGCTGGATCCGAGTGAGTTTTCACCTAGTGAGTGTTCCAGAGTGTTGCTAAGATGCAGTGTTGTATATGTGGTAGAAACATTGTGTGTCAAAATGTCTTGTACCAAGTTTATGGGTGAATGAATCAGTTGAAGTTGAGCAAAAAAAAAAAAAAAAAAAAAAAAGATGTAAACTCAGTTTTTCTCATTAATGATCCAAGAGTTAGTTACAAGCTTATATAGCTAAGCCTTATCTAGACCAGAAATAACCAATATGGTTTACATCATAATTATATAAAGAATAAATCGGACATGACCGAGCCCTTATACTGTTATCTACAAGTATGATTCTATAAGCTAAAAGCCCCCCTCAAGATGGAGATATGAAAATGTTATTCATTCCCATCTTGTTTATGAGATCCCGGAATGGTGCAGGGTGTAAAGCCAATGAATCAGCTAATTGGTTTCCTGTCTTCACATACATCGTCTTAAGAAAGCCACTCTCAATAGTTTCACGGGTCTTGTAGCAATCCAACTCCACCCACTTAGTCTGTTCATGAAAGACAGAATTGTTAGCAATGTATATAGCAGATGTGTTGTCGCAGTAGATATACGCTGGAGGCTGAAATGGAACTCGAAACTCAAGTTACAATCGAGCTAACCAGATCATCTCCTTAGTGGCAAGCGCCATAGCTCGAAACTCTGCTTCCGCTGTACTACAAGAGACCGTGTCCTGCTTCTTAGATCGCCAAGAGACTAAGGAATCACAAACAAACATACAAATTCCACTGACTGATCTTCTGGTGTCTTTACAAGCCGCCCAGTCTGAATCCGAGAATCCCCGAAGATCAAACTTGTTATCAGCTGGGTAAAACAACCCTTGACCCACTGTGCCCTTCAGATATTTCAAAACCTTATGTGCAGCATTCAGATGAATATCAGTAGGTGCATGAGAGAATTGACATAAGGTGTTAACCGCATACGAAATAGCAGGACGAGTTGTGTGTAGATACATCAACTTCCCGATCAACTTTCTGTATGAAGAAGAATCTGATAATGGAACACCTTCTTCAATCAAAAACTTGATACTTGGATCCATCGGAATAGTAGATGTTTTAGCTCCATGAAAACCTGTCGTAGAAAGCAACTCCAAGATATACTTTCGTTGACAAACTGAAATACCCTTCGATGATCTTGCAATCTCTAAACCAAGAAAATACTTAGCAGTGCCAAGATCACGAAGTTTGAAATGAGCTTGCAACCCCGTAATGAACTTCTGTATCATCGCATCATCATTACTCACAACAAGTATATCATCAACATATACAAGCGCGCCCAATATGACTCCCTCCTTATACCTCATGAACAAGGTGTGATCTGAATTCGACCTTGAAGAATCCCATTCCAGTCAACGTAGTAGAAAGTTTGAGGAACCACTGCCTTGAGGCCTGTTTCAACCCATAAATCGACTTGTGAAGCTTACAAACTGCATTCTTAGGAAGAACTTCACCTGTGATTTCAGAGTAGCCTGGTGGAACTTTCATGTATATCTCCTCTGTGAGATCTCCATTCAAGAAAGCGTTGGAAATGTCTAACTGATGCACATACCAATTCATCTTTGCTGCTAAGAGAAGAAGCATTCGAACAGATGTGTGTTTAGCAACCGGGGAGAACGTTTCTTCATAGTCTAGTCCCTCTTGTTGCGTATATCCCTTCGCCACCAAACGTGATTTAGGTCTTTCTATAGTGCCATCAGCGTTATATTTGATTGTGTTCACCCATTTACAACCAATAGCTTTCTTGTCTGGAGGAAGAGTTGTAATACTCCATGTATTTGTTCTCGTCATAGCTCCAATCTCCAAGCCCATCAAATCAACCCCTACCTTATGATCTTTTGCCTCTGAATATGTTTGTGGAATAAAGTCTTTTGTAATGGTGTTTATGAAAGCACGAAAAGGCTCAGACAAAGAGGAATAAGAAATGTAGTTGGACATTGGAAAAGGAACGTGAGAGGAAGTGTTATAACAATGAAAATTCTGCAAGTGTTTAGGAGGTTTCTTTGGTCTGTGGGACTTAGACCCGAAAGGAGTCAAAGTCTCAGAAGATGATACATCAGAAGGAGGATGTACATAAGACAATGTAGTTCCAGAGGGCACTACATCAGGGATAGCAGGTGAGGAAGCATGAGGAAATAAGTCTTTGGTCATGTCATTGATATTTGACGATGCCAAAGGAAAAATATACTCATGAAAAAGGACATGTCGTGAGACAGAAACGGCGTGTGTCTCTATATCTAGAAGCTTATATCCCTTATACCCCGTAGGATAACCTAAGAAAATGCAAGCTCTGGCCCTAGGTTCAAACTTATGTCTACCTTTAGGAGATGTAGAACAATAACATAAACACCCAAAACTCTTTAGAGAATGATAATCTGGTATTTTGTTAGTAAGTTTTTCAAAGGGAGACTTGTTTTCTAAAACCGGAGTAGGAAGCCTAGTGATCAAGAAAACAGCCGTTAAGACACAATCTCCCCAAAATTCTAGTGGAACATTTGATTGAAAAAAAAGAGCTCTAGCTACATTCAAGATATGCTGATGCTTTCTCTCTACCACAGAATTCTGTTGAGGTGTTTCAGGACATGAATGATATGCAAGAATGCCTTTCTCAAGAAACAATTCAGTGAATTTCAATTCATGTGCATTATCAGACCTAACAGCTTGTACTTTCAGTTTATATTGATTCTCAACCATTGCAATAAACGTAGGAAACACATGTAACACATCAGACTTGTTTTTCATTAGATAAATCCAAGTGGCTCTGCTATAATCATCTACTATTGTTAAGAAATAACGATGACCATCATTAGTAGAAACAGAGAATGGACCCCATGTATCAATATGAACAAGTTCAAAAGCAGTGGAACAGATGTTATTTCGTGATTTGAATGGTAAATGTTTCTGTTTTGCAAGATGACATATATGACAAACATGAGTATCTTGTTTATTATTCTTTAAAGCTTTGAAACATAACATATCTGAAAGAACATCTATCTTAGAACTAGACGGATGACCCAATCTATTATGCCAAGTAGAAGAATCAACAGTGAAACTAGAACAAACTGGTGGAAAGGAACAGATGGTAGACTTACCTTGTAAACAAACAGACTGATTATTCTTATTGAAATCCATAACAAATAAGTTTCCAACTTGACTACCTTGACCAATCATCAATTCCCTTGTAAGTTCCTGAATAAACCATTGATCAGAAGTAAAACTGACTTTAGAGTTCAACGTTTTGGTTAAAACACTAACACTGATCAAGTTGAGTTTAAATTCAGGAATATAAAGCACATTATGTAGAGAGATAGCATCAGTTAGTTGAATGAATCCTATGCCTTCTATATGAACGGTATAACCGTTAGGTAAAGTAACATAGGTTTCTTCTAATGCACGATACTCAACATAAAGATCTTTAGTATGAGAAACATGATGAGTTGCCCCTGAATCTAATACCCAAGCTCTAAGAGACACTGCCGGTTCTGTATAAACCGAAGATACGAGCATGTCAAAATAGGATTTTGAGTATAGATCAAGGAAAGTACCTGTAACCTGTGAGATTATAGGTACGGAATTTGAAGTCGAAGCGCAAGAATTTTCAGGTATGGATTCAATCGGCGAGACATGAAGCTTGGAGCTTAAGTACGAGATCATGTGTTGAATCTGATCCCTCGACATCTCCTCTGACTTCTCTATCTGCTGGTCTGTTGTGACTTGAGCTGGCAGAGCTGCAAGATTGGTAGTACCAATAGTCTGAGGCTTCTTCCATTTAGGAGGACCAGAACCAGGAGGATACCCATGTAGTTTGTAGCATTTATCAGCCATATGCCCTATCTTGTGACAATGTGAACACCGAGGTTTCTGATAACCTGTCTGAGCTAAGAGAGTATGAGATTGCTCAGCAGGAGGTGACATTTGAACTTGAAACGCAGAAGGATTTGAGAGATTCTTCGAAGTATTACTCCCAACTGATCGCTGACTCTCATCTTGATCCAGCATGTTGTAGATCTCAGTCAAGCTAGGTCGTGGTTTCATGTTCAAAATCTGTCCTCGGATGTTCGCAAAGTTCTCGTTCAATCCCATAAGGAATTGAATGATCCTACTGGTTTCAGCTTCTTCAATCAACTCTTTGATGTGATCACAATTACAACGCTTCACCGTGGTAGTCCTGGTATTAGCCAGCTGTTCCCATAGTGTCTTCTTCTTCGTGTAATATGTAGAGAGATCAAGACTATCCTGCTTCAAGGTCATGATTGCTTGCTCAAGCTGATACTTCCTCGGAAGGTTGCTTACTATGAACCTCAAATACAAATCATTCCACATCTCCACTGCATCTTCATAGTAAAGAATGCTGTCATAGATCTCTTTGTTCACAACATTTAATAACCACGCCTTCACCATACTGTTACATCTACTCCAGATCTTAAAGATACTATCATCCAAATCAGGTCTAGGTAGCGATCCATCCACAAAACTAAGCTTATTCTTCGCATCTAAGCTCAAACGCATAGCAATAGACCAGTTGTTGTAGTTTGGTCCGTCTAGAGTGTGAGTAACTATCGACAGACCTGGATATCCGCTGAGTAAAGGAAGAATGGACTGTGAACATTGTCATATGATTCATTCTTCGCCGGAAAAGCTGGATGACGATCGCGATTGCTCGTCAATACGTTGCCTGGAGTTATCGCGACATCCATCAGAGCTGTGGGAGTTGAGATCGGAGTCCGATCCGGAGAAATAGGTGTACGACCTCTTGCTTTACGTCCTTGTTTCGCCATTGATGTAGATCAAAGCTTGAAATGGATTTGAAGATCAGAAGAAGTTCACAAACGAGAGTTGGATACTTCAGAGATCAAATCAACCATAGATTCAGCTTCAGATGAACGAATCGACGATGAAATCAACCAGAAACGATGAGAAATCGATGAGAAAACGATGAATCTGAGCTCAATCGTATGAATTTTCGCGGAAAAGCTCTGATACCATTTTATTGTTTAGATGTAAACTCAGATTTTCTCATTAATGATCTAAGAGTTAGTTACAAGCTTATATAGCTAAGCCTTATCTAAACCAGAAATAACCAATATGGTTTACATCATAATTAAAGAATAAACCGGACAATACCGAGCCCATATACTGTTATCTACAAGTATGATTCTATAAGCTAAAACAGACCTTTGGCTTCTTGTGGGAGAATGGAGTTTAAGGGCTCTCATCAACAATTGTCCAAGACCCACTGCCATGGCTTGGAAGATTATCTTTTGCTACAGAGCATTTGAGGCTGCTCTTCAGCTTCTTCTTCCTGGTAAAAGAGTTGAAGGCCCAGTTTCTCCAACGGGAAACCGACCAGTTTACAAGGTTCGACAGATGGCTCTACTTAAGTATCAGTTACCCTTGTGTGTGATGCAAATAAACAACTGTGTGGTTCTGTTCTTGTAGGACAATGGTTTGGCTACATATTTTGTGAATTAGCCACCTATCTTGGTCTTTGGTGGTAAGCAATGTTTAGTTCTTTCGAATGCATTACGTTGGATTACGTTTTGACAGTATTTATGTTTTACGTATATGAGTTGAGTTGCCTTTTGCTATTCAGGTTCGGGCATATTCAACCCTGCAATTGTCTACGATCACTTGGGTGAAATATTTTCGGCACTGATATTCGGAAGCTTCATATTTTGTGTCTACTAATGTTGAGTTTGTTTATTTTTAATGTTTTTAAAACTCTGTCTTTTTGTCTTGTACCAGGTTCATGTTGCACCTTCATCAAGTGATTCTGGTTCATGTCGTAATCTGATTATCGACTTCTATTGGGTGAGTTATTCCTGCTGATCATAAAGTATTCAATACTTATCATAACAGTCATAGATGATAACTTATCTCACTCTTTGCGTCCAGATTATCATTATCACAATCCAATTTGAGGCAATCTTATTCTCAATGTATCCTTTGCGTTGGGCTTTGCAGGGCATGGAGTTATACCCTCGAATTGGTAAGAAGTTTGACATCAAGGTTTTTACTAATTGCAGATTTAGTATGATGTGTTGGGCTGTTCTTGCCGTCACCTACTGCATTAAGCAGGTACTTTTAGATATATTCTCACTTTGTTACGACATAACCTGGATGTTTCTTTGAGTCCTTATTTGATCAGAGAGCCTCACCCTTCTAATATGTGGTCCCTATACTTTTCTTTACCAGTATGAAATAAATGGGAGAGTATCTGATTCAATGCTTGTGAACACCATTCTAATGCTTGTGTATGTCACGAAATTTTTTGGGTGGGAAGCTGGTTACTGAAACAGCATGGACATCGCACATGACCGAGGTATGCGTCTGGTACATATATCAAAAGTACATCACCGTGAACAAAATTTGCTGCACTGTTTGGCCATAATATCCTTGCGGGTTTTGTTTATATGGCTAATGCAGAAGCAAATGATTCAGATTTTTCAGCTTTATAATTGGTGATTTTTCCATAATAATTGTTGATTTTTCAGCTGGCTTCTACATTTGTTGGGGCTGTCTAGTGTGGGTGCCTTCTATTTATACATCTCCAGGCATGTACCTTGTGAACCACCCAGTTCAACTTGGAACTCAGGTGCAAAATATTTGAACTTCATAGATGAATATAGAAGGAATAGATACATTAGAAATAATACCCTGTCTGTTACAAATGAAAAAAGTCTTAAAGATACCACTTTCATGGGAAAGAAAAAACAATTCAGGTTTTCTAAGGTAGTTCTAAAAATTGCCTTTTAAGTCTGGTAATTGAAATACTTGGTATCTTTTATTACAGTTGGAACAAGAGAGTTATAATTTGAACATATGTTTAAATCGTTGCATACTATGGCTCAAAATTATAGATTTCAGATATCAGTCTATGCAGTAGCATAACTCTATTAGTGATACGCTATCGATGGTACAATAGTTGGGACATCTATGCGTATTTCTATCTCTTAGACTTCATAATCTCCTTCACTGGTTTGCAGTTGGCAATATACATTCTGGTGGCGGGGATTCTCTGCATTTACATAAACTATGACTGCGATAGACAAAGGCAAGAGTTCAGGAGGACAAACAGGAAATGCTCGGTTTAGGGGAAATCCCCATCAAAGGTACGATCATAATACACTCTTATGAAGTTAGATTACTCCTTTTTCCAAGTCGTAACCTTTTTTATGTGTATGAACAATTTTTATTCTCTCGGTTTGTTGCAGATTGTGGCAACATATAAGACAACAGCTAGTGAAACTTAAACCAGTCTTCTCTTAACCTCTGGATGGTGAGTTTACACTACTTTATGTTATTACAACAATCAATATTACATGTTGTACATCAGATCAAATGGGGATTGGCTCAACATTTCCATTATGTTCCTGAGATCTTAAGTACTTTCTTCTGGACCGTACCAGCTCTCTTTAGTAACGTAAAATTTTCTCCTTAGAAAGGTTCCTTTACACATGTACTCTTGGGAGGGGCTCAGCTTCATGACTAGTACGGTGGGCTTTCCTGATAGGTTGCATCCAGAGACTCTGGCGTGCACTAATCTGGAGGAGGCAAAGGTGTTCGTCAATGTTGATGTCTCGAAGACTCTGCCAAAAGAAATTGAATTCTCAAAGGAGGGTAAGGAGTTCACAGTAGAGTTCCATTATCCTTGGCTTCCAGCAAGGTGCTATTTGTGTGAGAAATGGGATCATACTGAACGAGTTTGTGTGAAGCGTGGTAAAGCCAAAAACAAGAGTGATGATCTGATTAAAAGTGGTGAGAAATCAAAAGAAGGAAAGAAAGAGCAGGCGAAGGGTTTGGAGGTTTCAAATGAAGAATCCAAAGAAGAGGGTATGAAAGAAAATCAAGAAGAGAGTAATAATAATCAGGAGAAGAGTCCAGTATCAAATTGGAAGTTCGTCTCACCAGAGAAAGTAGGGAGATCACCTTTGGAAAATGTCACTGAAGTTCTGATCTCTGCATCAAAGTTTGCGGTGTTAAATATGGATGATGTAGAAGAAGTTGAGGAAGGAGAAATAGAGGATGATAAGCTAGAGAGTTATCTGGAGGACAATTTGGAGGATATGGATAAACTAAGAGAGATAGAAGGCGATCTTTTGGAAGATGATATACTGGAGCAACAGAGTAGAGGCAAGGACAAAGCAGTAACAAAAAAAAGGGTTGAAAAGGGGGCCAAAGGCAAAAGCTCAAGATGCAAATCCGGCTAAGAGCACAAGGCTTTCTCGGAAAAAAAAACTGATATGTCGTGCTTCTTCTGGGATGTTAGAGGATTCAACAAATCTTTAAGCATTCAGCAGTCAAGGAGTGGATAGGAAATAAAGAAATGAAGTTTGGTTGTGTTTTGGAAACAAGGGTGAAAGAGAAAAAAGTTGAAAGGATAATAAGGGAAAGTTTTAAGGAGTGGTCGGTGATGACGAATTATGATTGTAATCCTGGAGGAAGAATCTGGGTTTTTTGGAGGGAGTCTGTTTGTGTTACCCCAGTGTACAAGTCTGATCAACTGATCACTTGTTCAGTGAGGTTAGAAGATGAGGAGGAGTTTCTCTGTACATTTGTTTATGCAAAAAAATCAGAGTGAGGAGAGGAAGGCGTTATGGGATGATCTATGTCATCACCATGACTCAGCTATGTCCAAGAATAAAGAGTGGATTATTATGGGAGATTTTAAGGAGATATTGGATGGCGAAGAAAATTCAAGGTTCTCGAGTTTGGGAAGAGTTCCTGGTGGGATGAGGGATTTTCAGAGGGCGGTGCTTCACTGTCATCTGTCTGATTTGGGTTACCAAGGACCTCTGTTTACTTGGAGTAACAAACAGGATGAAGGAATTATTTGCAAGAAGCTTGATAGGGTATTGATGAATGATGCAGCTCTTAAACGGTTCTCAAACGCTTATTCTGTATTTGAGGAAGGGGGATGTTCAGACCATATGCGTTGTCGAATTCAGCTGAAGCCATCTCAGGAGAAAATTCGAAGACCCTTTAAGTTTGTAAATGCTATTGGTACACTGCCAGGGTTTCTCCCTATGATCCATGATTTTTGGGATAGTACAGAGGTTCTCTTTCACTCTACTTCAGCTCTATATAGATTTTCAAAGAAGCTCAAGAACCTGAAACCGCTGATAGGTTTGGGAAGAGAAGGTATTGGCAATCTAAATAAGAGAGCTAAAGAGGCTCATGAGTTGCTATGTGAAAAGCAGAAGCAAACTCTTACACATCCTAATGAGATAGCAGCTCAGGAGGAAGCGGAAGAATACGAGAAGTGGCTGCACGTAGCTTCGCTTGAAGAAAAATTTCTCAAGCAACGCTCAAAGTTGCACTGGTTAGATGTTGGTGATCAGGACAACAAAACTTTCTACAATGCCATCAGAACACGACAGGCTCATAATATGATTCGAGAGGTGAGAAAAGGAGATGGTACTACTGTCACTGATCAGCAGGAGATCAAACAGGAGGCAGAAAGGTTTTTCTCGAATCTTTTGAATATTAGTCCAGGATAGTATAAAGGGACCACAGTGGAGGAGCTGAGTGATCTTATGGGGTTTAGATGCAGTTTGGATGATTGTAGAGATCTAGAGGCTGAAGTAACAGAGGAGGAAATTCGAAAAGTTCTCTTTGCTATGAAAAGCAACAAGTCTCTAGGGCCGGATGGGTTTCCATGCGAGTTCTACAAGCTGACTTGGCCAGTGCTTAGGCGTGATTTTGTTGTGGCTATTCAGTCGGTATTTCAGTTTGGTTTTCTTCCTAAAGGTGTGAACTCTACAATCTTGGCGTTAGTACCTAAGAAGACTGCTTCCATGGAAATGAAGGACTATAGGCCCATTGCTTGTTGCAATGTCCTATACAAGGTAGTGTCCAAGATTTTAGCCAACAGACCAAAGAAGCTTTTGCCA
The DNA here is from genome assembly GCF_020379485.1 of Brassica napus. Classification (NCBI taxonomy): domain Eukaryota; kingdom Viridiplantae; phylum Streptophyta; class Magnoliopsida; order Brassicales; family Brassicaceae; genus Brassica; species Brassica napus. The sequence continues at coordinate 10,377,087 of NC_063438.1, forward strand.
AATATCATCAGTGATAATCAGTCAGCTTTTATTAAGGAACGGTTGCTAATGGATAACGTTTTGCTAGCCTCTGAGATGGTGAAGGATTATCACAGAGAGTCTGTTTCACCACGGTGTGTTATGAAGATAGACATCTCGAAGGCTTTTGACTCGGTTAATTGGGAGTTTGTTCTGAAGGGTTTGGAAGTAATGGGGTTTCCAGGAAGATTTATACATTGGATCATACTATGTATTACCAGCCTGTCCTTCTCAGTCCAAGTTAATGGAGAACTTGCGGGTTAGTTTCAGAGCTCGAGAGGTCTCCGTCAGGGTTGTTCTCTTTCTCCGTATCTATTTGTTCTTTGTATGGACATCCTGTCAAGGAAAATAGATAAAGCCGCTGTAGCAAAACAGTTCAAACTTCACCCAGGTTGTAACTCTATCTCCCTCACTCATCTGTGCTTTGCAGATGATTTGATGGTGTTTGTAGAGGGATCAAAGGCATCTATAGAAGGAGCTCTTGCAGTGTTTGATGAATTTGTAGCTTGGTCGGGACTGAAGATAAGTATTGAGAAGTCTACAATATATATGACAGGAGTATCTGAGGAAGAGAAAAGCAGAATATTGTTGAACTTTCCTCTAGCGGAGGGTACTCTCCCTGTTAGGTATCTGGGACTTCCTTTGATGACCCAGGGGATGAAGAAGCAAGACTATCAGCCTCTAGTGGAGAAAATAAGATGCAGAATCAAAACCTGGACGAGCAGATTCTTGTCTTATGCCGGAAGATTGCAGCTGATCAAAGCGGTGTTAATGAGCATTGTTAACTTCTGGTCGGCTGCGTTGCGTCTGCCGAGTCAATGTACTAAAGAAGTAGAGCAACTATGCTCAGCTTTCCTCTGGTCTGGTCTTGTTCTTAGGACCACGGATGCTAAAGTTGCTTGGAGAGATGTCTGCAGAGAAAAAGCTGAAGGTGGTCTTGGTATAAGGGTACTGAAAGAAGTGAACTTAGTGTGTGGTTTGAAGCTCATTTGGAGGTTGTTGGCGGGGAAATCTTTATGGAGTAAATGGATAAAGGCAAATCTGTTGCGAAAGAGAAGCTTTTGGGAAGTGAATATTAAAAGTCAAACTGGATCTTGGATGTGGAGGAAAATGTTAAAACTGAGGGAGATAGCAAAGAGTTTTTACAGGAAGGAAATAGGTAATGGGCGCCATACTTCTTTCTGGTTAGAAAAATGGAGTGATCGAGGAGTTATATATGATCTGTTGGGGGCTAGGGGATTCATTGATTTGGGTATACGCAAAGAAGCTACGGTGGAAGAAGCGGTCTTTAGCTCAAGACGTAGAAGAAGACATCGGGTGGAGATTCTAAATGATATTGAAGTGGAGCTGACTAATATGAGAACAACGCTTAGTGAGGAGTTAGAGGACGTGAGTTTGTGGAGAAGGGAGTCGGGTTATCATTCTTCCTTCTTTACTTCTGAGACCTGGAAGCTTACACGGGAGATAAAGGAAAAATGTGTTTGGACTTGTGGAGTTTGGTTCTCTCAAACCACTCCGAAGTTTGCTTTCATTGCTTGGTTGGCAAGTTTGAATAGACTGTCCACGATGGATAGAGTTGCTCGCTGGAATCCTGGAGTAGTTGAGACTTGTGTTCTCTGTAAAAATGCAGGAGAAAACAGAGATCACCTGTTCTTTGAGTATTCTTATTCAAGCCAGATTTGGGAAAGTCTCTCTATAGGAATTATGGGAAGCTCTTTCTCAAGATCATGGGCTGATGTCATAAATTTGATCACCGGGAGAAGCAATTTGGGTAAGATGAAGTTATTCTGTCTCAGATATGCGTTTCAGGCTGCGTTATATGCAACATGGCGTGAGAGAAACAGAGTCAAGCATGGGGAGAAGCTGATACCGGTAAACGTTTTGAAGAAACTGATAGATAAGGGAGTGAGGAATAAGCTCAGTCTATTAAAAATGAAAAGAGTAAGAGGAATGGATGGTGCTTTGCAGTTTTGGTTTGGCACTAGAGTGTGAATATTGGGGTAGTTATTTTTTTCTTTGGGGCTTAACATAGAGTAAGATGAGAAAAAGATAGACTAAGAGATGCACACATTGTAGAAAGGTTTTTTTTTTTTTTGAGGAATAAAATTTAATATTTTTCAAAAAAAAAAAAAAAATTCTCCATCTCCATCTCTTTGGTCTGTTTTATAATCTCTTGTTGCAAGAGATACATTAAAGACTATTATTGTTTGAACCAGTTCTTGCCATACTTCTACGTCATATACCTCACGATTCTTCTCTTTGATCGAGCCAAGAGAGACGATGACCGATGCCGATCAAAGTAAGCCACCAAACCTGAATGGTTTTTTTGTCATATATATACGCATTCTATTTTTTCTCACTCTCGATTTGTTACATCTTTTTTTGTAAAAGGTATGGGAAATATTGGAAGTTTTACTGCGAAAAAGTGCGACACATGATTGTTCCTGGTATTTATTGATGGTCTCTGTTGTCTTCTCTGTTTTTGTTTCGTTCATTCAAACGTTAGAATCGTCCAAAGACCCAATAATTAGATCTTTTTTGCTGATTTTGTAAGCCACTTGAGAATTTCTAGCCATGGGTTTCTCTAGATTATGCATTTAAATTTAGCCTAATGTTTATCAGTTTTAGATTATATCTTGATTGTACCCTTTTCATTCTCATAAAATAAGTTCATAATTCATATAGGAATTAGGATTCCATTACCAGTTCTTTTGTGTGTAGTAGCTAACTCTTTACCTATTTAGTGTTGAAACTTGAAAGAGCTTTTTAATCAACATCCACGTATTACTTCGTTTTTACTTTAAAATAAAGTAATTTTAAAACTAAATTGAGTTTTATTTTAATAGTAGTGGTTCCGTCCCCTGTACTACGTATGGGCACAAAAATTCATATGTATGTTTTATGAAACTTGAACATGTATAATTAGATTTGTCGAAGATCCAATGAGCTGAGTAACCGATGAGATCCTCAACAAAATTTCCTTTCTGATATACTGTGTTGTGATCTGATCCACTAAAATGATTTGGATTCTCGTAGTCTATATACTGTGTTGTCAGAAGATTTCACTCTTTTTTCTTAAACACTTGAGCAATCTCATTTTTTGATAATTAAAAAAAAAACAATCTCATTTAATATCAATCAAATGTAGTAATACAATGATCTGGGTATCACAACTGAATTAAAAAAAAAAAAACGATGAAACAAAACTGTAGTGAAAACATAGAGATATACCAATAGGCACCATTCTCATAATAAGAAGAACGAGCATTTGTTCCTTGTAGTCACCAGTAGGTGATGTAAGAATGCTCAAAAAGTAACAGAACAATTGACCATCTTCGGAGGAGAAACAAACCAAAAACTTTGGCTCAAAGGGATCAAACTCCATGGTATCTTTACTTCAGACTGTAGTTTCCTCATTCAAGAAACATTAGCCATGCCTAGCATTGTATAACTAAATATGCTGAGCGCGAGTAACACTAACACATAATCACCGTAGGACCGTGATTTCGTGTCAGCTGATCCATGAAAGTATAACTGAATCGATGGATATTTCATTGATCACAGGTAAGTATTTATACATGGTTTGATATCTAACGTATCTTAACTATACAAGGATATACTTGAGAATATGCTTATCCTATGGTTAGGATATTGTCATATCCTAACTAACACTCCCCCGCAGTCGGAGCGGAGGTTCACGAACGCTCAGGCTGGAGCGAAATTCTGTGAACAATGGAGATGGCAGACCTTTTGTAAAGATGTCCGCGTACTGGAGATGCGTCGGAACGCGGAGAACGCGTATGTGACCCAAAGCGACTCGTTCTCTGACGAAGTGTATGTCGATCTCAATATGCTTTTTTCTCTGGTGATGAACGGGATTCGAAGACAAGTATACCGCAGATATATTATCACAATACACAAGCGTTGCCTTGGATAGAGGACAGCCTAGATCAAAGAACAAGTTACGTAGCCAGACCGTTTCAGCCACTGCATTTGCGACTCCACGATATTCTGCTTCGGCGCTAGAACGGGAAACTGTGTTTTGCGGTTTGGAGGACCAAGAGATAAGACTGTCCCCTAGAAAAACACAATAACCCGAAGTTGATCGGCGTGTATCAGGACATCCTGCCCAATCCGCGTCAGAATAGGCAATGAGATCAGTGGTTGATGACTTGGTAATTTGAAGGCCATGGCGGATTGTTCCTTTGATGTAGCGAAGAATACGTTTCAGAGCTGTGAAGTGTGGCTCCCGTGGATCATGCATGAATAAGCAAACCTGCTGAACAGCGTATGAGATGTCTGGTCGAGTAAAAGTCAGGTACTGAAGTGCACCGGCCAAGCTGCGATACAGAGAAGGGTCAGAGACTGGAGGGCCTTCATCAGCGGCGAGCTTAGACTTTGTGTCAACTGGTGTGTTACACGGGTTGCAGTTTGTCATAGAGGCACGGTGAAGGATATCTGTGACGTAGTTCTGCTGGTTGAGAAACAATCCGGTGTCGTTGTATGTGACTGAGAGGCCGAGAAAGTGATGTAGCTGACCAAGATCAGATATGTCGAAGGCGGAGGAGAGAGCCGAGATGGTGGTTTCGATAAGTGTCGTCGTTGATCCGGTGATGATGATGTCGTCCACATATAGGAGGATGTATATCAGTTGTTTTCCATTGTTGAACACGAACAGGGAGGGATCAGTACGACTCTGACGAAATCCAAGTTGCTTAACCACCGTCGCAAATCTCATGTACCAAGTGCGGGGTGCCTGTTTAAGACCATACAAAGAACGCTTAAGTAAGCAAACATGGTGAGGTTTAGACTTGTCAACATATCCTGGTGGTTGGTGCATGTAGACTGTTTCTTCAAGGTCGCCGTGGAGAAATGCATTCTTGACGTCGAGTTGTCGAAGAGGCCAGTCGCGAGCTACGGCCAGATGAAGTACGGCTCGTATTGTTGCTGGTTTGACGACAGGGCTGAATGTTTCTTCACAGTCGATGCCAGGTTTTTGTGATTTGCCATTGACCACTAGTCGAGACTTGTGGCGTTTCAGCGTTCCATCTGCATTAAACTTATGACGAAATAACCACATAGAACGAAGAATATTAGTTCCCGGTGGAGGCCTTGGTACAAGTACCCACGTACCACGTTTAATATGAGCATCATGTTCCTCATCCATGGAATCATGCCAGTGAGGATCCTTTGCAGCCTGCACATGAGAAAAAGGAAGACAGTGTCTGTGTGAAGACACATGGGAACCCGGGGTTTTGTGATCCCGGTTTTGCTCCGAGTGACCATCGGATGATTGTTTTGAGTCGTTGGTGGCAAAGTGTTGCCAGCCGTAGGAGGTGTAAGAGCGGGCGGCGGAATTATAGGTGGAGGAAGAGGAGAGAAAGCGGGAAGACTCGGTGAAATAGGGAGTACCGAGAAAGGAAAGACATCCTCGACAAAGGTCACATGGCGTGAGATTATTATCTTGCGAGTAGCAATGTTAAGGCATCGATATCCACGATGTGTGGAAGGATAACCTAAGAACACACACGCCATTGAGCGAGGAGCAAGTTTGTGGGGAGAAGTGGACAAACTGTTTGGGTAACAAAGGCAACCAAAAACTCGTAAATGAGAGTAAGAGACAGGGAGTTTAAAGAGACGAGTAAAAGGGATTAGATTATTAATAGAGGAAGAAGGAAGAAGGTTAAGAGTGTGTACTGCCGTGAGAAGAGATTCAACCCAAAATGTGATAGGCATGTTCGCTTGTATGAGGAACGTACGAACAAGGTTGTTGATTGTGCGAAGCATCCGCTCAGCACGCCCATTCTGTTGAGATGTGTGTGGGCATGAGAAACGGATAGCTGTGCCAGCGGATGCCAGGTGATCAAGAAAGGCCCGACTGGTGTATTCACCGCCGTTGTCGCACTGGAGAGCTTTGATTGATGTGCTGAACTGAGTGCGCACATAAGCTGGGAAATGAAGATATTTAGCATAGGTATCACTTTTTCGATGTAATGGATAAACCCAAATGTAATGAGAGAAGTGATCCAAGAAACGAAGATAATATTTATAACCTGAGTTACTTAAAACTGGAGAAGTCCAAATATCTGAATGTATTATTTGAAAAGGCTCAGTAACAATAGTAGAAGAAGAACTAAAAGGAAGACGAACGTGTTTATCCAACTTGCATGCATGACACAAGGTTATCATGTCTGCATTTTTATTAGAAAAATCCAAAGAATTTAAAGAACGACAAATGGAACCACCCGGGTGACCTAAGCGCCTATGCCAGAGAGATCCATCCGCGGTGAGAGCAAGAGGGGAACGCGGAGGTGTGTGAGGCGTCACCGAGTAGAGTGGTCCGGAGCTATCACATCGGAGTAGTGTGGTCCTGCTCAGAAGGTCCTTAACAGTAAAACCAAACGGGTCAAATTCGACAGTACACTTATTTTGAGTAACAAATTGACGGACAGAAATGAGATTTTTAATGAATGAAGGACACACAAGCACATTTTTGAGTAAGAGTTGTTTAGAAGGAGAAGACAAGACAGCATTGCCAATTTTAGTGACAGGTACAGTAGATCCATCACCAACACGTACAGAGGGAGTGATACTCATGTTAAACGCAGACGAGAGCATACCTGACTGAGCGGTGATGTGATTAGTGGCCCCGCTATCCATGTACCATGCAGTTTCAGATGGATTCTGAAGGCTCATAGTGTTGAATGCGTGAGCTAAAGCTTGCGGAATTAGCGTTGGCATTGCAGCTGGTGCAGCGTTCTGAGCAATGTGAGCTTGTGGCTGTGTTTGGGGCGGGTATGGACCAAGGATGCTGTTCTGCTGTGGTGTAGAAGAAGGTGTTGCAACCGGAGGGTATGGAGGGGAAAATGTCATCATCGGATGTCCTCCAGCAAAGTACGGGTAGGGCCACTGCAGTTGCTGTGGGTAGCTCCATGGGGAATACGCATGGTTCTGAGGAGAAGAGTTGTTGTTGTAGCATCCTCTCCCACGGTTGCCACGACCTCCACCTCTGTGATTGTTGTTGCGACCACGGTTGTTGTTGTTGTTTCCTCTTGTGTTGTTGTTGTTGTAGTGACGTGGTGATGAGTTAGAGGATGAGTCATCTGCAGCAAATAAAGCATTTGGAGCCGAGGAACTGTCGTTGTGAGTGATCGCTGGCTTGGATTGTCTACTAAGTCTTTCTTCTTCAGCAAGTAACATAGACCGTGTTGTGTGAAAGCTCGGAAAGGGAGATCGATGTCGTATGACATTGTGGATTCCTTCGAACTTGTCGTTGAGACCGTTGAGGCAATGCATCACCAATTGGCGATCTGTCACCGGAGACTCAATGTTGGCGAGGAGATCGGAGAGTGACTTCAGTTTACGGCAATACTCCTGAACCATTGTATCTCCGATCGTTATTGTCCGGAGCTCGTTTTCTAGTTGAAGAGCTCTGTTCTCCTTGTTGTCGCGAAACAAATTCTCAAGGGCCAGCCAGAGGTCGCGTGCCGTACTCTTCGGGGTAAGAATTGTTTCGACGAGTGAATCTGTTATTGTTCCATAGATCCACATTTTAACGAGTCCATCTCGTTCCTTCCATGTCTTTTCTGTTTCAGGTGTAGCAACAGAAGAACCGTCGAGATGATCGACAACTCCGAAAGTGAGACAATGAGTTTCGAAAATCTCTCTCCACACATCATAATTCATCTTGTCGAGATTCAGGATAATGGGTATGTAAGCCCGAATCTGACTGATGACAAATGGTTTTTCTGATGTGGCGATTGGTGGAGCAGCCATGGCGATATCAGGGGTTTAAGAAAGGGAGAGAAGAGGAGATGAATTGAAGAGAAGAGAAAAGATATCGCAGGAGATAGGCGATTTTCAGGAAGCTAAGATCTAGAAAGCTTCTGATACCATGAAAGTATAACTGAATCGATGGATATTTCATTGATCACAGGTAAGTATTTATACATGGTTTGATATCTAACGTATCTTAACTATACAAGGATATACTTGAGAATATGCTTATCCTATGGTTAGGATATTGTCATATCCTAACTAACAATCCAGAGATCAAGGATTGATTTTATTGAAGCATATCCCAAGAACCTCCACTTGTTGTTGGAATTCAGATACACCATATATGTATGCTCGTGTCCATCACATGTGTATGCTGATGACAGTTTAAAACTAGCAAGAGAAGGCAGAACAGAACCAGAACAAACACCATCCGACCACCCTACAATCTTACGTCATAAAATAAGGAATTGTACAACCCGGACAGAACAAATTGATGAAGACTAACCTCATCTGCTTGAAACTGTCGGAAGGCTCAACAAAGATAATAACATATGAGGCTAAAAGCCCACATAGAACCCATGGATCACTGAAGGCGAGATAGGACGGAGACTAAGCCGAGAGAGAACCTCAACTATCGGTACCTAATCGACGCCAATCCAAAGTAGTGTCAAGCCATATCCGTAATAGACAAGACCAATATTGCTACGATATAAACTCCAAAAAACTCTATAGAACACACATAACCTACATCAAAACAAAGAATAAGAAGACATGGACCTTCTTCGGCGCTGTCGAAGAACGACAGACACCAGAGAGACGGAGATCTACCGCAAAAAAAAAACAGCCTTGCCGGATGAGAGGAAGGAGAGAGGGAATTAGGGTTTCTTTTGATGTAGTCCGAACTTTTTTTTTTCTAAAAGTGATGGTCCAATTAGAGCCGGCTTATTGGGTCGTAGTGGGCTTGGGAGGCACTGGCCCGTAATCCTTCCACCGTCGAAAGCGGGAGGTGGACGCTGCTCTGTGAAACCAGCCTCACGCAGTCTCCTCCACTCTAAGAGTGTCCGAACCACAAGCCTCTGCCTAGTCCGAACATTCAACTTCCGACTTGGAACAGGCAGGCCAGTAGATAACCTTTCCGAGTCCGGCCCAATGTCCCATCACCTTATTGTCCCCACTTGGATTACAAGCCCGCATTACCAAGCTCGACAGAAGATTTCACTCTTGTATGGACATAGTTTTGACTAGGCGTGGGCATTTTGGGTATCAGTTCGGTTCGATTCAGGTATTTCGAGTAACAAGTAATTTGGGTAGAGGGCTAGAGGATCCATTTACTACGAGATTCATTTTCGGTTCGGTTCGAGTAGTTTTAGGTTCGGTTCGGATAGTAAAACTAGGAACCGGAAAATATGTGGAAAATTTTGGTTCTCATTTGGTTCCAGTTTCGGTTTGGTTATTTCGAGTAGTTCGGGTAATTCAGGTTGAATTTCAAGTATTTTTCAAATAATAATGATGATTCAGATAAATATTTTTGGATATTTCAGATTACTTTGGATATTTTAGATACAAATATTCGGATAATCGCAATACTTTCAAGTAGTTTAGATACTTTGTAATAATCTAGTTTTCTTCAAATGCTTTCGGATACTTTTAACAGATTTTTAAATTATAAATATATAATTATTTATGTTATGTGTATATTATTAATATTTTTATATATTACGGTACCCATTCAATTGGTTCTGGTTCGGTTCAGTTATTTAGGATATAGAAATATAGGAACCATTCGAATATTTGGGTTTACGGTACGGTTTCGGGTATTTCAGTTTGGTTTCGATTTTTTTGCCCAGATCTAGTTTTGACCTATCCCACACCATCATGCACCAGCTTTAAAATGAGTCACTTTGACTTTGTTTCTATCACATCTTTCTTGCGCCAACGGTTAAAACAAACAAATTTGGTTCACGATCTATACTTCATGATGTATCTTCTCTTTTATCGGCAGCATAACTGTTTTCCAATCTATACTATTAGTTTTCCTATCTATACTATTAAAACATAATGTACTTTTTTTGTAGTACCTTTTTGTTTTGAAAGTATTTGCAGATCCATGTCACTGCTTTATTTAAAACCTATGCTTTTTTTATTTAAGATATTAAAAAATGAATTTTTTTTTTGAAATTCCCTTGGTTTTCTTCTAATATTACAACAGTACCACTGCTTTAATTAAATTATTAATGTTGTTAATTCAAGCTAAAAACAGAATATTTCCCCTAATATATTCCATGACGTTACATTTTTGGCATTTTAAAAATAGAAAGAAAATAAAATGTAGATCTCCATTGGAAAGAAAATAGGGAGAAAATAATGGCTTTTTGGCATTTTTCTTTTGTTAAATATTTAGCAGAAGAAATCGTCAAATCTCAAGCCTTTTTTTCTGAGATCTATGTTCTCTCCTCTTCTTCATTTTTAGATTCGGTTGGTTAGTTAATATAGCGAAAACCTCAAAAACTATTATTGAATAGGAAGACTATTGAAACAATTATTATATAGCAAAGACTAAACTAAACTGTTATTGTCAATTTGAACAAAACACGTATTCAGTCTCGTGATTTGAGACTGCGGAAGTCCTTTAAGTTCGATCGTAGATGGCTTTTGAAAGATGGTTTAAATGAAGCAATAGAGGAGGGTTGGGGCCCTTATGACGAAACAAATCCTCGGCCTATCCATCTCAAACTTGGAGATGTGCATCGCACTATAGCCCGATGGAAACGAGAGAATCCTTTGAACTCGGAGAAAAAAATTGAGGCTATAAAGGAACAGCTAGAAAAAGCTCAGTCGGATCCTTGTATCCCGAGTGGGAACATTTTAAACCTGAAATGGAACTTATGTGCAGCTTTCCATGAAGAGGAACTATATTGGCGCCAAAAGAGCCATGTATTATGGCTGAAAGATGGAGATCGAAACACAAAGTTCTTTCATGCAGTGACTAAACAATAAAGAGCTCGGAATCGTATCATAAAACTTCAAAACCCAAGGGGGGGGGGGGGGGGGGGGGGGCTGGGCTGAGAGCGAGACAGGTATTGAGAAGGTGGCATCAGAGTATTTTGAAGGTATTTTTACCACTTCTGAACCGGGTGACTTTGCGGAAGCTTTGAAGTACGTTACAACAAAGGTTACTCCTGCCATGAATGCGAATCTGGTGCGACCTCCATTGGACACTGAAATCAAGAAAGCAGTTGAAGAAATAAATCCTGATAAGGCACCTGGGCCAGATGGCATGACAAGTCTGTTCTATCAACGTTTCTGGGAGGTCACAGCGCGAGACGTCATTTCGATGGTAAAGAGATTTTTCAACTCAGATTCTTTTGATCCGAGGCTAAACCAAACAAACATATGCCTGATCCCTAAGACAGAGCGGCCTATGTAGATGACCGAATTCCGTCCTATAAGCTTATGTAACGTTAGTTATAAAATCATTTCAAAGATAATCTGCTCCCGCTTAAAGAAGTTCCTACCAAAGCTCATTTCGGAGACGCACTCTGCCTTTGTGGCGAGACGACTTATATCTGATAATATACTTCTTGCACAGGAAGCTTTCCACGCCCTCTGGACAAACCCCATGTGCAAAGCAAAGTTCATGGCGATTAAGACCGACATGAGTAAGGCTTACGATATAGTAGAATGGAGTTTCCTCAAAGCCCTCCTTCTCAAAATGGGTTTCGCAGATATATGGGTTTCTTGGATTCTCTGGTGCGTTTCCTCAGTATCGTACCAAATCTTACTTAACGGAGAACCAAAAGGCAATATCCAACCATCTAGAGGGCTTCGTTGTGGGAACCGAAATTCGCACTGTCGATTTATGCCTAAATTAGGAAACTAGGATCTCTGCGAGAGCCAACGACAAGTGACCGAATATATGCGGAAGTCATGAAAAGATAACAAACGAGTTTAGAGAAAACAGTAGATCTTATTTCGAGTCCGCGTAAGAGTGTTGCGATTATTACATGATATCATAAAAGCTTTGGCCGCAAAGGCTGTCAGCGAGTTACTTAGTTCTAGCGGCCTAAAAGCTCAAACCTAGTTGAGTCGCAGCTCGATAACGAAAGACGAAAAAGATACATAAAAGGTTTTTGATTGATTTCGGACTGAACCTTGTTATAGGCTGCCTACGTACCCCTTTCGAGGATCAAGCCGAACATAGTTCAATTGATAGAGCTGGACAAGAGATCGAACTGCCTGGGCGAGTTCGTCTAGTAATTGAGTGCCAGTCATAGAAACCTAACTTGTCGAGAATAAAGCCTAAAGTTTCTAAGTGCAGAGAATTCCGAGTCTAAAAAGTTCTCTCCATGCCTCTCGCCTAGGACTCCTTATATACTAGCTCCAAGGTCGGTTTACGCTTTTACTCTTCTGCCCTTAAGCCGTCATAGCATAAAATGGAGATACTCCATTTTTTCTGATCTTCGTATTTATCCTCAAAATTTCGTATTTATCCGCGGAAACTTGACATTTATCCTTCCTTGCGCGCCAAGCGTAAACCGTCATACGGTTTATGGGCTTTTGGTTAAAAAATCGTAAGTTGGGCCTCGAGTCGTGTCTTAGGTCCCTTTGGGCCGTCTTCCGACTCGAAACGTTTATTACGACTTCTTTCGATAAAAAACGAACTTTCCGCGGTTTTTACCGCAAAGTTTGATTGATGTCTTAGAATGGTCGGAAGACATGAACTGAGTTCGCTACAGTCTTCGGGAGATAGCATCGTAGGATAGACGAGAATGCATGAATTGGTGTCGTATCGACGTTTCGGAAGAGTTCGGTCGCTACTTAGCGACCGAGCGGGACGGATGTTCGGTTGCTACGTAGCGACCGAGCTGTGTGCATGCTTGGTCGCCGCGTATCGATCGAGCTTGGCTTGTCCGTGGTCCGATTGCCGTACTCGAGCTTGTCCGCGGCCGAATTGGATACATGTCTGTTTCCTTCGGACAATCGGTATTTAGTGGTTCGATTGAGATTTGAACAAGATTTTACCGCAAGGCTCTTTGTAAAGATACCTTTACGAAGATTACTTTTTTGTAAAAATGTTAATGCTGATTTTTACGGACTTTTAGACATTGATTCCGTCGTGACCGATTTTGACCCCAACATTCGTCAAGGTGACCCCTTGTCCCCCTTCCTCTTCATTCTGTTGACAGAGGCGCTGATATCTCAACTTAGAGGGGCGGAGGAGGAAGGAAGGTTGACTGGCTTAAAGATTGCTCGGGCGAGTCCAGCAATTTCGCATCTCCTATTTGCTGATGATAGTCTCTTCTTTGTCAAAGCAGATGTCCAGCAAGGTGCTGAGCTGATACGAATTATTAACCTGTATGGGAGAGCCTCGGGCCAGTTACTCAACCCACTGAAGTCATCTATTCTGTTCGGTAACAAAGTAGGCCAGGAAGTTAAGGTAGCGATGAAGCAGATCCTGGGTATAAACAAAGAGGGAGGTATGGGCATGTATCTGGGCCTCCCGGAAAATATATGTGGATCAAAGCGACAAGTTTTTGCTTTCATACGAGACCGGCTAAATGAGCGCATTAATTCTTGGTCAGCAAAGTTACTTTCGAAAGGCGGTAAGGACGTTCTCTTAAAGTCGGTTGCACAAGCGTTACCTACCTCCGTCATGTCTTGCTTCCTCTTACCAAAGGATATCATCAATAAGCTTCAAGGTGCCATAACAAAGTTTTGGTGGAGTACGAAGGGAAACAATCGAGGTTTGCATTGGATTGCTTGGGAAAAAATCTGCGTTTCCTTCGAAAAGGGAGGTTTAGGCTTCAGAGATCTCCATGATTTCAATCTAGCTCTTCTGGCGAAGCAGCTCTGGAGACTCGTACACCATCCTAATTCGCTGCTTGCGCGCGTCCTCAAAGGTAGATATTATCGGCACATTAGTCCGATGGATGTTAAAACATCTAATTCCCCTTCATATGGGTGGAGAAGTATGTTAGCTGCTCAAGACTTATTGTGTGCAGGTCTACATAAGACGATTGGATCGGGTTACAATACTCGAGTCTGGATGGACCCGTGGATTCCGACCGTACCAGCTCGAGCAGCAGCAGACAACGGGGTCTATCGCGATCAGGACCTGTTCGTTAGTCAACTCATCGACCAATCATCAAAACAATGGAGAGTAGAGATGTTAGAGGCTTTGATTGATCCAATGGATATCCCTCTGATCCGGAGCATACGTCCCAGCCACTGTTTTCGCGATGATGGGTTTGCCTGGATATATACTAAGTCTGGCCTGTATACAGTGAAGTCGGGGTATAAACTTGCAACCCAAATGAAAGACGAGAAACTGGAACACGCTGCTACAGAATCAAGCCTTAACCCTCTGAAAGCTATGATCTGGAAGCTCCAAGCACCAAGGAAAATAAAACACTTTCTCTGGCAAGCCCTTACAGAGTGTGTTGCGACATGTAGCCGCCTGGTTGATAGACACTGTGGAACAGATAGGTCTTGCCCCAGATGTGGGGATGGCGAGGAATCTCTGAACCACCTCCTCTTCCTCTGCCCCCCCGGCGCTTCAAACATGGCTATTATCAGACATTCCATCGATTCCGGGGATGTTCCTGAGAGATTCTATGTATGAGAATTTTGACTACTTACTTCTGCGTGCAAAGCAGATGGGTACCCCGGATAACATTCTCGCTAAGTTCCCCTGGATCATATGGTTTATATGGAAAGCGAGGAACGAGAAAACTTTCAATGGAAAGCAAATATCTCCATCGGATACAATGCTACATGCTACTCAGGAGGAAGAGAATTGGCGGGTGGCACAAGTAATCGAGAAGAAAGATACTACCGGAGGAAACCATCCTTCATACAGCGGAAATGTAGAGAATGAGTCACACTTACCAAGATGCCAAGTGGATGCATCATGGGTGACAAATTCGACGGTTTTTGGAGGAGGTTTCGTTTTCGACCTGGCGCCTGGAACACATAGATATGGTTCCCTCGGGATGGATCAGGTCCTCACTCCTATGCATGCGGAGTTTACTGTCTTGCTAAATGCAATGAGATGCTCCTTACAGCTAGGTTTTACATCGATGTCCTTTGAATCGGACTGTCTTCAGCTTGTCAAGCTGATTGACGATGAAGAAGATTGGCCTGCTATGGCTTCAGAATGGAATGAATTTATTCATATAGTATCATCTTTTACAGGTTTTTCGATTTCTTTTATTGCAAGAGAACGCAATGTAAGAGCGGACCTCCTTGCCAAAGGGGCTCGCTTGAAAAACTCTATTTTCTCCCATGTAAACTCTGAAATTCCGGGGTGGTTAGCTCAACAAGCTAACATTTTCCTTATGAATTAATAAAGCATGGTGTTTGCACTCAAAAAAAAAAGTACTCTCTTCTTCTTCATTTTTAGATTCGGCTGGTTAGTTAATATAGCGAAAACCTCAAAAACTATTATTGAATAGGAAGAATATTGAAACAATTATTATATAGCAAAGACTAAACTAAACTGTTATTATCAATTTGACCAAAAAAAAAACTGTTATTATCAATAACAACTGATCTCATGGGTCTAGGTGTTATTATAAAGCAAGGATTAAATTTTTAGAGTCGGTTGTTTGCGGAAAAAAGAAAAGTCTCCAACTTTTGAAACTGTTACCGATTAGCAGGACTATATTTCATATTCAGTTGTTTTACATCTTGCTGATGTTCAGAGGGTTTGAGTGTGTTATTTGATTTATTCTTTATCTAATATATTAAAATAGAGTCCTATTTTTTATCTACCATTTACAAATTCTCATTTATTTTTGGACTTCCTTTAGAATAGCACATGTTTGGACATGGAAATGTGTTTGGTTCTTTGGATATCTAATCTATTAAAATAAAGTTATATTTTCTATCTACTTTTAACAAGTCACTAGATTTTGACCCGCGCTTGGAAAGCGCGGGATTTTGGATTATATTATAATACAAAGTTTTATTATATCGAAAAACATAATTTTTAACAGTTATATAATCTACAAATTAGTTTATTTGAGATTTTATATGTACACTTTTACGTAAGTTTCTTTTCGACATGAAAATTATATCCGGATCAAAAAAACAAACCAAACCGACCCAAAATTATAGGTTTAGTTCAGATCCAGAGAAGATAACCTATTGGGTTTTTTTTGACCCGCATGTCTTTGTTTGAGTTCGGGTTCTACCCTGGACCCGATCGTAAATATATGTTTATTAGGTATATTTGGATATTCCGAATATGTTTCCTGTATTATGGATATTGTTTTTAAGTTTTTGGTTTACTATAAAAGTTTTGATTTTAGGTAAATTTTTCAAATTAAAAACAAAATTGGGTATTTGGATAAAATTTTGGGTATTTTTCAGTTCATCGTGTATTTGAACAAGATTTGTTTGGAGTTTCAAATACTTTTCTTGTTTCGGATATTTTACAGATTTTTCATATATTTGAAATTCTTTTAGGATCTTAAATACCCGAACAGATGTGGACCCATTACGTCCATATCAGGTCCAACAACCTTTTGATATAGATTTTTAAAGTTATTGTACAAAAACATGGTTGATGATATATTTTCTGAGTAAAGGTATCATAAGAAATAATATTAAGATCTGTTAAAAATATTTAAAATATTGTATGTTTAGAATGATTAATGTATTATCAGAAAAATAATAAATAGTTATACATAACTCCAACGACTTTTTTTATATTAGATTTTTTAAAACTCTTTCCTTTTTAATAGTATTGATTCGTTTTAAGTGAAAGGTATATAAAAGTATAATATCTAAACAAATAATTTTCAAAATCTTGAATAATCAATACTGATATCGTGAAGTCAAGTTAGCTTTAATAGAACGAATGAATTTCTTCATTTTTTGTGAAGGTAACATGAATATTCAGAAAAATCATTTTTAAATATGAAAATATTATCAAACTATAGATGGTTGAAAGTTTAGTATATGATATGAGATTTTAGTGGGAAAGTTTATATATAATATGATTAAAGAGGAAGTTAGAATGTACACATATATGTCTTGTAATTTATCTTGCTTTAAATCATATATTATATAATAAAAGTGATAATATAAAACATTAGTTTCAATATTTTTACGATTAAAAATCAAAATGATAAATGTAGTAATAGTAATGATTAGGATTTAGGAGTGAAATTTAAATAAATAAAAGAATTGACTAAATTATTGTTAGAAAAATATATGGTAACATATTGTTAGTATAAATTTAAGGTAAGACAAAAAAATAATGAGTTAAATGAAAGGGTCCAAACAACTTTTATAAGTAGATTTTTTTCGACTCCTTCACTTTTAATAGTATTGATACTAGGAACCTCTAAAAAATTAACATATTTTATTATTTACATTAATAATAAAACAAATATAAATATAAATTTATTTTTAAATATAACAAATTATGTTGAGAAAGAATCTAACAAAATCTTACCAACCTTCTAAATATTTTTATAAAATAACACTTAATTAATTTCGTAAATACTAATATAACTTTCTAATTCAATGTTAATTAAAAATTTATTATAAAACAAGAAAATAAAATTATATACTATTTTATATATATTTTAATTATATTATGTATTATATTAAAATAGAAGTACTATATGAATTAAATATGGGTAAATTTATCTATTTTAGTTTTAAAATATTTTCATTTAAATAAATTATCACTCATCATCAAAATGTGTTAAAATTCGTAAACTATATTATATTTTTTAGAAAAATAAATTTATAAACATAAATTCATTAACATAGGTTAAACTATTATATCTACAACTACTTTTTTTTTATTTTTTTTATTTTGAAACTATCAACAATATATTGTTTAAAAAATAATAATATACAAAAATATAATAGTTTATAACTAACCTTTAGTTCATATACTATTTAAAAATATGTTATTAGAAAACTATGAAATTTTAATTATTCATTCAAAATATTAATGACAAATCAAATTTTAATTATAAATTTAATATTTATATTAATTATAAACATATTCTGAGAGATGTATAAAAATCTTACCGAAATTAAAATTATTAATATAAAATAATGTATTAATTTAGTAACAAAACAATTTCAAAAATCATATAATCTCCCACCTCAAATATAGTTGTGTAATTTTCCAAACAATTTTGACAAAATATAAAATTTAAAAAATAAGTATGCAAACTTAAAATGATAATGTTTTAAATTTTTCAAAAGGTATAATCATTGATAATAAAGAATAACTTCTTGAAATGTAACACGGAAAAACAAACTATGTTATAAAAATTAAAGTAATCTAATATTTTGAAGTCTTAATTTACTAACAAAAAAAAATTAATATCATAACTTCGAAAAAATATTCTATATCAATAAAATTTACTAAAATAATATGATGGATGCTACCATGTATACAATTTACTAAAATATTAGGTTTATATTCACAATATATAACACTAAAATTAAAATTATATACTTAAAATATTTATAATAATTCAAAAGTATACATTCATAAAATGAAAAATATCCGCACGAATGTGCGGGTCAAAATCTAGTTGTATTTTAAAATGCAGATACCGCTTGCTCTACTCAACTTATATCTGTAGAGATGGTTTGAGATCTTATTTATTTACTCATGCAAAACATTTGCGATTTTATTTATTTTAGAAATTTGACACCTCAAATCTACTCTATTAAAATAGAGTCTTATTTGAATATACTGTGGCATATATTAAAATTAGACCTATTAAATATGTTGTGACTAAATATAGACACCTTCTATTATACCATCTTTAATAAGTTTTATATTTATCTTTGTTTACATTTATAGAGATGGCAATTTAGGAGTTTGCCCGCGGGACCGGCCCATTAAGATCTGTTGCGGGTCGGGATTGGTCACTACATAACTAGGCCCATTTTTTAGCGGGCCTCGCGGGCTGAGTTTGTGCGGGTTTGGGCCGGAAGCGGGATGGGCTCGTGTTGTACCGCGGGGCGCGCGGGATCCGCACCCACTTCGTCATCTTGTCTCTTCGAGCTCCCACCGGGAAAGAAACAGAGAGAACTGATGATTTGAAAGACGATCTCTTCCGGCGTATCTTCTTCTTCAATCCACCACAACAACTTCGATTCTCGACAACAACTTCTCCATGCATGGTATTCATCTTATCGTTTGATCAAGTATGTGTCTTCTTCTCGGCATCATCTTCTTTCTTTCCTTTTGAGCCACAAATCACGAACAATTTCTTTAGAGAAAATTTATTGCATGGATTTGGTACTGATTGGGTGTTTGGTTTTATTTGAATTTGGTTATGAACTTATCTCCGTGCACTTTACCTTTACATGTTGAATTATTGGTGCCAATTCACATCTTTAAAGAACTGAAGTTACTTATGTACTCATTGATGTTGTGTCTTAGAAACAAAACGAGACTAATTAAGTAATAACTAATGACTAATGAACGTAAGTGCTAATTACAAACGCTGCACACGTAACAAACATAAGCTAATAACTATCTTCATGAAAGTTTATTTTCAGCATGATATCTTCAAGATCTGGATTGATTTATGATGTCTTTGTGGTAGTGTTAGAAACAATTAAAGTTATCATTAGGAAATTGGGTGACTTGCGGAGAGATTGTTGGTTCCAGAAATTATACATAAATTATTAAACAACTCTCTTTGTTCTGCATAAGCTGAGCTGAACCAATTCACTTTTATCAACTATCTAATAGCTAGTTAGTATTGTTTATGGGAGACTTTTTTGGTCTTATCGGTCTTGTTACCATCCTTAGAATGAGTAAACCATATGGCAGGTTATATGTGCTCCCGGACTTTGACGAGGGAAAACGCAGCTGCTGGAGAAAGCTAGAGCGTCACAACAATAGAAGGAAAAGGAAACCTGTAGACAGAAGAGGAGTTGCTTCAAAACAACAGCAAGTGAACAGGTACAAATCATACTACCATGTTTCGTTTGATGATGGAAAAAGTGTAAGTGAAAAATGTCTAAAACTTCAGTCCGAGCATTGTCTAAAACTCAAAACGAGACTAATTAATGAAAGTGATGCCTGATGACTAATTAAACATAAGTTAAGAGTTATCTGTTTGTTTGTCATATCATTGACTTTGATTACATTATGGATAGTGTCGTATGCTTGTAACAAATGAGAATCTCTTCTTCTTGCAGGTTCACAGGATTGGTCAAGCTTTGAAGATAGGGCCCGCAGGCCGACCCGCATAACCGCTGCTATAGTGCGGGTCAGGATTGGTCATAGGGTTCAGGGCCCGTGTCCCGCGGCGGTACGACCCGCAAAGACTCAACTGAAAATGGTACCGCGGCGGGGCGGGACAAATGGGTTGCGGGTGATCCCAATTGCCATCTACTCTACTAAAATAGAGTCCTATTTGAATTTACTGTGGCATATTTTAAAATTAGACCTATTAAATATGTTGTGACTAAATATAGACACCTTTTATTATGTATTTATCTTTATCTACATTTACATTACATTAGATTAACCCTATTTAATTAAAACAAGTATCTTCCACATAAATAAAAAATTGCTGATTAGAATTGGTTGAATGATTGATTATACCTAGGTGTAGTTTCTCATTTTCTGGGTTTTTGATTATTAAAATCTACTAGAGGCCAACCCCCGCGCTTGCGCGGGGATATTGATTTTTTTTGTTATTACCCGTTAAGTTGCCAAGGAGTTGCAATAGTTTGTAAAGTTGTTATTGAAACTGTGCAATAGGTGTGAGACTTTAAGTTGAATTGTGTATTGTTTCGTGGGTTTTTTTTAGTAAACTGGAGGTCGCTTTGGTGACTAAAACTGGTTAAAATGTGGTGAATTTATGAGCGTTATTTTTAGTGTTTAAATGGCTGAAGGTATATTTATATGTTTGATGTTTATATGTTTGATGTTTCTCTGAATTTGTTAAAAAGTTTTTTTCAGTAGTTTTATATATGTTACAATAAGTTTATTGTTCTGAGTTTTTTTATTTGGTGCAAGAAAGATTATTTTAAATTGGCAGAGTTAGTAATTAAAATTGCATCTTTTATTTTTAGCCTGTAGTCTTCACTTTTAAGTTAGATAGTATAAAAAAAAAATTATTTACATGACCGAACCTACGTTTATGCATTGTTGACGTTAAACTTTACTAATTTATAAAATTGGGGTCATTGATAAATAAATAAATACACGTTAACACTCCCTTTTATTATTTAAAGTCATAGTAATTCTTACACAATTAAAATATAGTTTACAGCAAATCAAAGAGACAACCAACTTCAAAGTGGAGAGAAGAACATATTGAAATAGACAATTGAAATGAAACAAAAGCTAATTGGGGTTGACGGTTAGATGGCCTTGCGAGAATCACTTCAGGGGACGTTTGTTCTCGTTGGCAGCATAACCTGTCAGACTTGCTTCACCAACTCCCGGTGATATCTCCACCAACCCATGGTGTTGGCAGATTCTGTTGCTTCTCCAGATTCCATATCAACGACTGGAGGTGGGTTGCTGATGTCACTGTAAGAAACATTAGGACCTGTGTGTTAATTAATATCAGCAATCTTAAAAACTTTGAAAGCATATATTATCCTACCCCTGCCTGAGTGCCAAATAAGAGGTCTTCACTAATTGCTGAGACGGTGAACATGAACGTACGGTGATTTGGAGTGAAATTGTAGGGAGTCACACGTAGCTGAGAAACATATTCATAGCCAGCTAGCTCCTCAAGATATTCCTCACCACCACTCATCTCAATTAGGTAGGTTGGGGGCTTTGTGCGGCTTTAGAGTAAGAGAAAATATTATATGCCAAATTTAATAGAAATTGTGAAAGGACAATGTACTTGCTCAAGAGCCAGATTTGTTGCCTCTCTGTTGATGAGTTTTGTCATCTCTTTGGCAAAGACCACAAAAGTGGCACTGTCCTTTCCGTCATCGACAGCTAGTTCAACACGAAACCTGGATCTGGAGGACGTGAACTGTTAGCAGATATTTATATTAGGCTGTTACTTTGAAAATGGATCGGGAATGAAAGTTTAGACCTGATGACTCATGTCAGGTTGGAAGAAAGATATCGGTTGCAACTGAAGAAAGTGACGGATTTTGTAAGCTTCCTGCTGCAACTGATGCAAGAAACAAAGGACCATCCATTTTATTTGAGGACACCAACAATCTGAGCCTTGCAAAGAAAACCAGTTTCCTATGTCTTGAGGAGGACAAAAATGCTAACCTTAGTTGAGTCTATCCTGAAACAACATAAGAGCACTAAAGTATGTTTGAAGAATGAGTGTTACCTGCTCACACTAGTAAAAATACACCGTATAGCCACGAAAAGGTCACTAACAAATCGTGGGTACATAAGCCAAAAACCGTGGCTATCTCATTACCAGCCACGATTCTATGTCGAGAAACTACCGTGGCTATAGCTTCGTGACTACGAAAAACCGTGGCTTAGCGTGGCTTATTAGCCACGGTTTCACCACGATTGTTTCGTGGCTTTTATAACCACTGTTCTACCCTGTCTGGAACGTGGCTACGTCTAGCCACGAAGATTACCACTATCTTTTCGTGGGAAATTTTAGCCACGAATTTGCCACTATGTTTTCGTGGGAAATATTAGCCACGAATTTGTCACTATATTTTCGTGGGAAATCTTAGCCACGAATTTGCCACTATGTTTTCGTGGGAAATCTTAGCCACGAATTTTTCTTGTTAGTATCGTGGTTATGTACCCACGGCTTTGTCGTGGCTAAGGTTAACCGTGTTTTTTTTTATAATTCTGGTTCTAATTCAATTTCTATTTGAATTTCTATTTCAATTTCTATTTCAATTTCTATTTCTAATTTTAACCATAAAACACAATTGAAATTAAACATGAAATTATAATCATAAGAAAGTTGGTTTACAAAAGCTAAACATAAGAAGATTAGATATTAAACAAGTGCATTGAGTCTTAAGAACAAAAGGATAGTACATAAGAGATCAAAAGATGCTACACATGCATCTAAAAGCCAAAAGAGAGTTTTAAGATTAGATAGAAAGATGCTAAACATGCCTCTAAGCCTGAGTCGAAGGGTCTTGAGACTGAGTAGAAGGGGGTTGTTGCTGAGGGTTAGCTTGGGGTCGAAGTGATTGGATGAGCTCAGCGATTGCAGCCCTTGTTGCTGCGAAGTCCTCCTTCATTGTTGCCACATCCTCCTTCACAGCACCTACATCAGCCTTCACTGCACTTACATCATCAATCACACTTTGGAAGCTTGTCTCTAGTCCACTCACTCGCAACTCCAGCTCCAAGTTGCGGGCCAGAGAAGCAGGGACTCTTGCAGATGGCGCATGTTCCCTATACTGGGCACTGCCAAGTCCGTAGATATGCCCCCTCTTACCTTTAGCATTCTGAGAGCAAACACAAAGCATATACAGTCAAAAACAACTCCACATATAACAAGATGAGTCTATAGAGGAACCAGACTCAGACAACACCTAATTCCAACTCCACAGACAACAAAACTCCTAATTCCAACTCAACAGACAGCAAAAATCATAATTGCAACTCCAACTCCAAAACACATGACAAGAGTCTGAAAACATACCTTCAGATAAGCTTGGTTTAACAGGATGCGAGAAGGAGCTGAGGTTGCTGATGGACTTTGAGGTGATCCATCACTGTTAGTGTTAGAGACCTGAGTAGCTTCCATCTCAGCTTGAGTTACCAGTTCTTCTGCACGATAGTCCACAAACGTCCCATCCTTTTTCGTGTGTGTCCTCCTGACAAGGTCTGTGTAGGATGGAGGTTCACCAGTCTCCACAGTCTGCCAAAAAAAAGGAAAAAAAAATTATTTAGGCAAAAGTGTAAGAAATAAAGACAAGGGAAATTACCATGTTGTATTCAATTCTTGCAAAACCAACCGGTCCTGCATTGTGCTTGTATACCCCTTTACCCAGAGGATCAGACTTGCGGCTTTTAGCAGCTTTCTTGCTCTTCTTCTTGGCTGGTTCTGTCGCCCAATACTCCATAAGGGTCGTCCAGTCATTCTCATTGATGTACTTTGGCTGCTTGTTTTTCCTCTTCTTGGTGCTAATCCGTTCACCAATCGAAGTCCATGTTTCCTTCTTCCAGAGAGCATAGACCAAGTCATTAAACTGTTGCTCCCAGTAGAAATTTTGCTACAAAAGAAAAACAATACAGTTAGTGTAATTTTTTTTTTTTTGAAACACAATACAGTTAGTGTTATCAAAGAATAAATTTACAGGTTAATTTAAGTTGGTAAATCACTTACCACAAACGTCTGCCACCATGAATCCCTCCTTTCGTCAGGGACAGACCTCCAACTCTTCCAAGGTCCCATGTAGTATGCTTGCCATGTTGCACGGATGAAAGCATTCACTGATGGGTCAATAGAAAACCTAAAAAGACCACAAACATCAGAGACATCAGAGAGTAGCCTAAACAATCTAATGACAGTTAAACACTAAGAGAGAAAGCTTACCATAACGCTCCATTGATCTTATCAGGATGGAGGTGTGGCTGGGATATCCTAGCAGGAGCATTGAACATGGCATTGAGAGACATTTGCGGATAGCTATTTGAACGGGAGGATGAAGCTTGTCCGGTTGCAGCCACTCCCGTGGCACCAGGAGGCATAGGAGGAGATGTCCCTTGTCCTCTTCTTGAGGCCATCTGCAGTTAACAGAAGAAAAAGTTTAATCAAAAACCCACAGAGACAAAGAGAAATTAAAACAATAAAGACACATAAGAGTGTCCAACAAAATTAAGAGACAGAGACTGAATCAGAGACAACGAACAACTCTATCACAGAAACAAACCTTAATCGCTTAATCGAACAACTCTATCGACAGAGACAAAACCGAAAGAAACTGAAACTCTAAGAAACAGAGACAATTCTAAGACAGAGACAATCGAGAGAAAGCAAAACCCTAAGAAACAAATCGACAGTAACAACAGAAAAAAACTGAAACCCTAAATCAGAAACAAAAACCAAACATGCAACAAGAACATTCAAGTGACAGAGACTGAATCAGAGACGACGACCCTAGATCGAGACGATTCTCGAAGAAGAAATAGAGGGCTACCTTGAGAGTAGAAGGGAACGAAAGACGTCGCGGCTTGGAACGAGAGACGTCGCGGGTTGGAATCAGAGACGACGAGTCTTCGAATCGGAGAGGACACTTGCTTTCGTCGGGGGCGACTCGGGAGAGAGTATATTTTTTTCTAAGTGTTTAGAAGAAAGAGGAAAGGATTAAAACCCTTTCAGCATAGCCACGATCAAACCGTAGTAAACCGTGGCTCGGTTTTAATAATACCCGCGAATTGTAAAACAATTGGAGGCAAAACCAAAAAAATTAGAGCCAAACCGAATGGTTTTGCCAAATTTCGTCATAGCCACGAAAAGCCCACGAAATTACAGTGGCTTTGGTTTAATATCAACCGCGAAATTAAAAACAATTGTGGAGCCAAAACCAAATAAATTGGAGCCAAACCGATTGGATTTATCATAGCCACTGTGTAGCCACGAAAGTTAGCGTGGCCTTGTTTAAATCACTTCGCAAAACACCAAACCTCTAACCCCTAAACTATAACCCCAAAACTCTTACCCATCAACCTCTCCTCCTACAACAACAACATATCTCAACAACATATTCCATAATCTTACAAAAATATTATACAACCTACCAAATTATTTTTCATCCTTACAATATATTTTACAACCTTACAAATTATTTTTCATCCTTACCATATATTTTACAATCTTATAACTTATTTCTCATCCTCACAACTTGTTTTCTTAATACATTCAACCTTACAACATATTTTACATATTTTACACTCTTAGAATATATTTTTGTCTATTCTGAACCATCGTCTGAATCACGGTCTGCTTCTACATCACCATCTGATACATATTCATCGTCCGGAGGATTCACTGGAGTAATATCATAATCGGACACATCATCAACAACATGTGTTTCCACCCGTAACAATGAACTTTCAGCAACCTGATCACGTCTATCATCTTGCCATGCCGTTAAAGCAATTTCGGACGTTTCTCGGATTCCTCGGGGAAAAATTTTGGCACAAGCCCACCAGTCATCGACTGATTGTCGACGTACCCGTGGATAAGGAATAAAACATGCTTGATCACAGTTACCTGTTACAAAATATCATAGTTTCCAATCATGGCTTTTCATCAATATCAAATCTCAAAAAAATAAATTTTTTTTTACTTACCTGGTAATACGAAAGGATCATATTTTGCATATTGTCTTCGTGGTGAGACATCAACAAGACCAAATGGATGTATTCTCATACCGCGATTTTCCGTCGGGTCAAACCACGAACATTTAAAAACCATAACTTTCAAGCCAACATCACCATGATACTCCACCATCATAATCTCTTGTATGAGACCATAGTAGTCTGTCTCATTGGTTCCAGGTACACATACACCATAATGTTGAGTTTTCTTATTTTGACCGTGGTTATGAGTGTGGAAAGTGTATCCACGTGTGTGATATATTGGCCAAGACCTATAACTACGCCTAGGACCTTGTACAAAATCCAACATCCACATAGGAAATGTGTAAAACTGAGTCGCATCATTAATCTGCAATACAATAACATTGTTATAAATAACAAATTTAATTAAATGAGTTCTGGAACTTAATAATACAAAACAATAACTCACATAGTCTTTGCACCACTCAGCGAATTTGGTGTCTTTTGCTTTTTGCATTGCAGCCGGAGTAATATCAGGAACACTTAGAGTCATATATTCTTCAAACATCCTGGACACATTTAAATCTTAATTATGTAACTAAAAATATGAATAAATATGTATTTATATTAAATTTTGTATAATAATGAACTACCTTTCATATGGAGCAAACGTTTCACAGTTGAGCATCATAAATGTCTGGAGAACAGTGTTATCTTCATCATTCAACCAACCAGTTGAGCATTGACCACTGATTCGCCCTTCATGGTAAAACAAGGATGGTATATCCGGATAATTGTATGAAAAGCGAATATCACTCGGACCTTCTGGAATGCTCATGATTTCAGGATGTCCAAAAAAGGTAGAGGAAGCATTTGAAATCTCCTCGTTTATCCATTGTGCAACTATCGAACCAGCGATGTGTGCTTTATTTTTGACCATCTTCTTCAAATGGTACATGTATCTTTCAAATACATACATCCATCTAAAATGGACGGGACCACCTAAGGCTACCTCATCTGGAAGGTGCACAAGAAGATGTTGCATAACATCGAAGAACGATGGAGGAAATATCTTTTCCAAGTTACATAGCTTCACACCGATATTTGCCTTTAAAAGGCCAACATCTGACTCTTTCAAAATCTTCGAAGAGATATCTCGGAAGAAGAGGGCAATATCTGTAAACAAAAAAATAAAATTAATTATAGCATAAATTATAGTAAATTATAAAATGATACAAATGAATAAATACCTCTAATCGCTGTGTGAACATGTTTTGGAAGGAGTTCAGCGAACGCAAATGGATATAGTCGTTCCATTATGACATGACAATCGTGACTTTTCAGTCCATGTAGCTTTAAATTGCTTTCGTCAATACATCGACTAAATTTGGAGGAGTATCCATCGGGAAATTTTATGTCATTTTTCAACCATAGAAGGAATGCTCTTTTTCCCGCATTTGGCAGCCTGAATATTGGGATGGGCATCGTTCCATCCTCTTTCATCTCTAAATCTCGCCTTTTGCATAATGCTGGAAGATCCAATCTGCTTTTGATATTGTCTTTCGTCTTTCCAGGAGCATTTAACACCGTGTTCGTCAGGTTATCGAAGAAGTTTTTCTCAATATGCATGAAATCAAGGCTATGCCGAAGTAGATGATTTTCCCAATACGGTAACTCCCAGAAGATACTCTTTTTTACCCAATTGTGAGTAACTCCATATCCGGATATTTTCTTGGATGGATTATCATGTCCATTCCCTCCACAATCAACAGATTTTGATAACCCTTCTATATTGTTTATCCTTTCACGGAATATTTCTTCTCCGGTCAACCACGGAGGAGGAGGATCTAAAACTGTTTTTCCCCGTCTAAATGCTTGAGTGTTTTTTCTGTAAGGATGATCCGCATCTAAAAATCTTCTGTGGCAATCAAACCAACTATGTTTCCTTCCGTTAGTTAACCAGAATGCACCAGTCTCATCTTGACAATATGGGCAGGACAACCGACCATGAGTCGTCCAACCTGAAAGCATCCCATAAGCTGGAAAATCGCTTATCGTCCACATCAAAACTGCTCGCATTTTGAATATTTCTTTCATTGAGATATCATATGCCTCCACACCATCCTCCCATAACATCTGTAATTCTTCAATCAATGGCTGAAGGTAAATATCTAGGCTTTTTCTTGGATGTTTGGGCCCCGGAACTAGCACCGAAAGGTAAAGGAATTCTCTTTTCATACACATTCCCGGAGGCAAATTGTATGGAGTTACAATAACGGGCCAAAGGGAATGTGCTTCTCCATTCATACCAATCGGATTAAACCCATCTGTTGATAAACATAGATAAATATTCCGGCTTTCAGCAGCAAATCCAGGATATACCTCATTAAAGTGTTTCCACGCTATGGCATCAGATGGGTGATGCATTTCGCCTTCCGGAGTCACATGCTCCTTATGCCACCGCATATTGGAAGCTGTCGCCTCGAGTTGGTACAGACGTTTCAGACGATCTGCAATAGGCAAGTAAAACATTCTCTGCTTTGGCTTGTTTTTTCCTTTTCCATTGTTCGGATAGTAGCGATCTTCTCTACAAAACTTACAACTAACCAAATTCGCATCTTCCTTCCAAAATAGCATACAATTCTTCACGCAAACATCAATCTTATGTAGGGGTAACCCAAGCCCTCGTGTCAGTTTCTTTGTCTCGTAATATGTTGCTGGAGCATTATTCGGCTGCGGAAGCATTTTCTTAAAAACTTCAGAAATCTCATCAACACAAGCTTCCGCCAAATTATAATCCGTCTTCACTTTCATCATCCGAGAAGCAAGAGACAACTGAGTTATTCCGTCTGCACATCCTTCGTAGAGAGGTTGACTGGCTGCTTCAAATGCTTCAAAAACACTATCACGATATGGCTCTGCTACCTCCGTCTCTTCTATAGGTTCCGCTGGTACTTCCGGATTACTCTGGTAGTGATTTTCATGAGCATTCCAAGTAGGATTCTCCCACATTTCTTCTTCGCCCGTTGAATGATTCGCTCCAGAACTCTCACCAACGGTGTAGAATTTTTCTCCATGACTTGTCCAAACGTAGTAATTTCCCTTAAAACCATATAAGAATAGATGTCTTGAAACAACTTTTGCATCTCGTTGCTTCACATTTTTGCATCGAGCACACGGACACAATAACGTTTGCCGCTCTATGTAATCCGCTTGATTACACGCAAATTGAAGAAATGCGTTAATGCCTCCAAGAAACACTTCTGAAACAGAATTACTCTCAGGATCAATCCTTTGATCCATCCATTCCCTTGAATCAAAGTAGAAAGACATAGTTTTGTTTAGAAAATTTGGTTGAAGAACAAAAGTTATTAATGTCTCACGGGAAGTGAATATATTTTACCAAATAGCCACGCTATAGCCACGACATCTTCGTGGCTAGTTAAAATATCTCTGACACACGAACCTTTCTCTACTTCGAACTGTAAAAGCTAATAGTAGCCACGGTTTAGCCATGATAAAAGCGTGGCTACGTACATTTATTTGCTTTTTGATGTCGGCAGAATAAAACAAAACGTAGCCACGAAAAATATAGTGGTAAATTCGTGGCTATGGCTTGGCCACGCAAATTTCGTTGCTATACCGTGGCTTTTCTAGCCACGAAAACTATATCGTGACTAGTTCGTGGCCAGTTTTCGCGTTTTCCGTGGCTATGTTTCTTTCGTGGCTGTAACGTGGTGTGGTCGTGGTTTTTTGTATACAGCCACGGTTTTGTAGTGGCACTTTCGTGGCTATGCGGTAGATTTTTACTAGTGTCATTGGAGTTGGAGATGAATGTGTGGAGGTCTCCTATTGCCCGAGCTCTTTCTTTTTATCCCTTCCATGGTATCAACTCTCTGCTGCTTCAACTTCCAAGCTGCATGGAGTAAGTATGTGTAACACACATAAATTTGCTGGTAAGATAGGTTTATGTAAGTCGTGACTTACCTGTTTATATAATCTTTGATCGCAGGGATGGTGTTGTCGAAGTAAAAATGGGTAGGTTTAGATAGAGATTTCCTTCATAAGTCCAAGTGTTTCTTAGAAAGTAAAATATAACATGTTGGAGAATTTATTTTTGCAGGAAACGTGTACCATATACATGTTTATTTCTTAAAAGTTTCAGAACCATACCTCCCAATATTTTTGGAGGAACCGTAGGACCACCATTACAGACTTGGATTCGACTTGGATTGACAACCCACCTGATCCCGACGGCGCGGGCGGCGGAAGCACGGTACCAGTGATGGAATTATGTCAAACTTTCCATGTAAAGTCACAACCCCTCCAACTCCGGCTCCAGTTCCGCAATTATTCCCATGACGGAGAACTCGGCTGACGGAGAACGACGTTAGCCACCGTGCCGTTACCACTGAGCACGGAGACACCTCTCCCTCTCCGGCGAGCGTAAGTGTTGACGCTCTCAACTATGTCGGCTCCAGATGAGACTTCAAGAACATGAGATCTAAGGACGTTAGGGCATGAACTCAGAGATTTGGAGAAGACGAATTGGAAGAGTCGGAGAGAAGTGAATTACAAAACTTGGCACGAAAAAGGTTTTGGGGGTCGAGATGGGCCGAATAAAAAAATTTACATAGCCCACACAAAATGTCCAGCGATTGTGACGTGTCAAAATACATGTTTCTGATTGGCTTGAATTAAAAATCTGACGTGGCACACTGTATGCTCTCTATATGCTGCTTTTAGTATTGTAGATATTCTTTCTATTTTATTCAGAAAAAAAAATATTTTTGATTCCCTGCGTTTGATTATTAGTTGTTGATATTCAAATGCATGATCAGTGTTCATAGATTCATTGGTAATTAAATCTGGAAAACAAAAGTTGTTGATTTGGTTTAGTATTCCAAGAACAGGTCATCGAATATCTCAGTCATCTCCATGTTTGTCTTCGCTTTCCTTCAGAAACTCACTTAGATCGGACTTTGTAAATTGCAATCATGTGGCCGCTTTGCCTTCTGGAGTTTCCAGTGGATTCGATAGTTTCTTTTCAGCGTCATGATTCAAATCTCCACTGATGTTTCATCTTATTGGCTTATTTAAGTGATTTCTTAATAATCCACATGACCAGTAAGCTTCATGCATGATCATCTCACGTCGACTCTGCTTTTTTTTTTCTGATTGGTGATCCTTGATTCTGGCTTTCTTAATAAGATCTTTTTTCCGATAATTCCTTTTTCCGTCACAAACGAAATGGGAACACATTGATAATATAACCTCCACCCGTGTTCTTTCTTATAAAATTGGTGTGATCTAATATTTTAACAAGCTTCAGTCTTGATTAATTTGTGTTTTTGGTTTTTCACAAGGAAGGTATGGTGATGGAGAATGAGTAATACGACACCTTAACCGTCAAAACTGATACTTTCGAAGCTAACACTAAAAAGACTAGTTAACAGTTTTTTTCTTTTTTTTTTGTATCATCAATTTCTTGTGTGGGAATATGAGTCAAGAAGTTTTAAACTTTTTCCTGGTTTGATTTTGTCTCAGGCAAGGACAGTTCATCGGAGATTCTCAAGCTACTACAAACTTTCAGGTGATGATTAGATGATTTTGTTCACATTGCAACTGTTTCTTTGTTTTGGATTGTTGTTTACTAGAACCCTGATGATTTAAAAGTTCTGTTTTTTGGTTCAAGGTGATGGGATCAGTCCTTGCGATTAAACATATTACTCACATTTTTCCTGAGATTGAAAAAATGTCCAAAACTAAACATAGCAATCAATTACGGTGCGTACTAACCGAGGTGATACTAAAATTTTCATAATGCTGTTCTCTGCGAGACTAGCAAGAAAGATCCCAAGAAGTTTATCCATGAAGACCTGGATTAGTAGTACTGCTAAGTTAACTCTCCATGTTCTTGGAGCTGATCTTACCGCCTACCGGTAGATGCAACGGTATGAACCTATACACACAAAATGGAGTTTTTGTAATTGATTTTCAAACAAAAGTTGATGTTTGTCTTTACCTCTTCGTTTTATCGAGTGTTTGCTTGGAATGATACCTTTGCAGGTTATCAGATGGGCTTATGTAGGTGAACGTATAACAAAATACATTTTCTTTTTCAGAAAAAAGATTCTCTGGAGCTCTTTGTTTTTGAAAAAAAATCCTAACATGAAGAGAATTGTACACCAACATGTTCTGTTATGAAGTCATGACAGACATGAAAGCTGGATCATTGTTTTTAGGTTTTTCTTTGATGTGTTGGTCTTTAAGGATACCACTATCATGGGTCCGGTTATTTATGAAATAATTTGAGAAATTGTAAGTTTGCTTGATATGAAAAAAGTAAAATGTTCTTTTCACTTTATCATTAGTCTTAAGTTGTTTTGTATCCAAGCAACATTTCATTAGACTTATATTCTTATCGTCTATAAATTAGTTTAACGCAGTAGATCTCAAATATATTCAATACGAAAACCATTAAATATAATTTTATTTTTCAAAAACACTAACAAATTTTTAAAAACTATTAAATAAAATTAGATAGAAATAGTTTTATCTACGTTATATGAATTATATTATTGCCAAAAAAATAAGTTGAAGGTAACTGTAATGTAAAATAATAATTTAAATTGAATGGCAACAAAAACAAATCAACAATACTATTATTTATACAATATAACAAACATAATTTACCTTTTCATAAGAAAAAAGATCTATAATTATAAATGAAAGGCTACCCTAAATTTTCTTTCGATTATACCTTGCATATATTCAAGAATAGGTCAAGAATAGGTATCTTACATGACTTTATTAATTTTACATTATGTTTGTATCAAATGAGTATGAGACATATTAGTCCCTTAAACATATTAAAATATAAATAATTAATTTCAACAACCACTAATATATAGTAACTTATTTACCAAAAAATATAGCTACTTAATCCTTATTTAGAATAAAAATATTTAATGTTTCAAAATGATATGGGTTTATTTTGATCACAACTATAGAATATACATATTACCTTTAAAAGATATATGTACGTAATTAATATATATATATATATATTCTGACTTGGTATATAATCTTGAAGTATAAAGAATTTCTAAACATATTTAAAGTATAAAACTATTCAATAAAATAAAATAAAATAAAATAAAAAACAAAGAAAAAAAACGGAAATATAGCTACCTAAATCATAATCGACTCGAAAATTACATATCCCTATTCATACCGAGACACTCAAACTCAACTTGAAATTTTATCAGGTTCTTAAGACTGTTATTTGAACCAAACCAAAAACTAAAATAACCAACCCAAACCAAAGCCAAATTTATAAATAACAGAACGGTTACTTTTTAAAATGGAATTCAAACATTGCAACTAAACTGGAATCAAACCGAAAACAAAAAATGCAATTTGGCAGTAAAGTTTGTAAAATGTCATTAAATCATAAAATTGTAATCTAAAAACATAAATTATAAATAATCCCTCGCAACCGCGCTGGTCAGAATCTAGTTATGCTTAAAGAGAGAGAGACTTAGCCATATATAGGTATTTTCATTGTTACTATTTCAATATTTAGATTTTAAGTTCAGGGTTATTTTATTTGAAAAACATAAAAATATGAGTTTAATATTCTGAATATTATTAGGTATTCTAAGGATAATAACAAAAAATGATCATGTTTTAGAGATAGAGATTAAACAAGGATAAGAAACTAATGAGACATTAGTTGTGGACATATTATCTGAAACCAGAAAAATAAACTGAAGCTAAACAAAAACTTGACAGAAATTTACAAAAACTCGAACGATTCTTATTTTTCTAAATTCAAAACATTAAAATCGAACCAAAAATCGAACGGCCACCAGAATACTTAAAATATTAATTTATATATAATATAAGTTATAAATAAAATATTCATACCCCGAATATATTAATGACCTGTTTTTTCGGATTAAACTTGGGATTTTCGGCCTTTTTAGATTTTTTGGCTTTGAACCCGAATTAACCTAAACTATTTCTAATTTGGTTCACTTCGAATTTTATGAAAAAAAATAAAAGTTCGACTCGAACACAACATTATCCAAACCGATCTGATCCAAAAAAATGTATAGTTCCTAAACACCATTCTGCGTCATCAGCTCGACACTAGTCCTCAGCTAAACAGCCTAACTTTACTCAGCGCTACGAGCTCGGCACATGATCTCGGCTCATTAGCCCAAATTCTCAGCCCATTTGCTTGGTCCGTTAAGCTTAGCCTGGCTAAGGCAAACCGACATAGGACAAAGGGGATATGAGGTTCACTTATAAAAAGATAAAAAAGGGCTACCAAGGAAAGGATCCAAATTTGAATTCAACAGAGACTGACGGCTAAAAATTATGGTTTTACACTTTACTCTTCTCGCCGACTTGTATTTTTCCAGCCAACTCTAACGAGCGCTGGCTAGTTTTTCCTCTTATTTATACATTCTGTAATCTCACTCTTTTCTGATTAATAAAACAGCTTCGAAATAAACACAATCAAGTTTTGTATTCTCTTATTCGAATCCAACAAAACTCAACTCAGATTCAACAAGCTATAGGAAGATGGAGAAAGATTGTTGAAGGTGTTGCAGAAGTAAAGCCATCAAAATTAATTTATATTACTTTTTCAAATATAAACACACTAGTACCAAAACTTAAAAAGGAAAATATCATTTAAATCATCAACTTTTAAATGTGATTGAAATAAAACACAAACTTTTTCATAAAAAACACTTAAATTTATCGACAAACCATTTAATCATAAACTTTCGTTGATCACATCATTTTAGTGCTATCGTTAGTCAATCGTTGACTAACACTATAACTAAAATGGCTATTAAAGTTGATGATTTTTTTGGCAAAAAATAAATCAACATTAAAAAAAAAAACAAAATTGGATGTTAACTTGTAGAATAAAGTATTTAGTAACTATAACATTTTATAAAGATAAATATTGACTAAATAAAAATATAATGTTTTCATTATTTTCTTCAAAATAAAAGTTAAATAATTTTCATTTATATTCTAAAATAGTTAGTTAACATATCATTATTTTAATAATGATTTATTTAAAAATTAAATAAATTTTATAATATTGTTTTGATAATTATGTCACTTTTCATAACTATTAGTATAGTCCTAATTGGATTATGTTTCATAAATTTACTGTCCAAAATTTAATTTTGTTTGTATAAAATTAATTTATTTATTTTATTCTCAGAAGAATAGAACTAATGGTATATAGATTTTTCATTATTCTAATGATGTAGCAACATTTTGGATCTTAACAGTTTTTTGGTGAAACTTATCCCCTATATATTAATTGAGGAACATTTGAAAAGATGCAACCTCAATTTTGTAATAATTAAAAAAGACTCCTTGCTTATGTGTCAATCAATTAGGTAGTTAATTAATCATATGTGTCAGCCTCACACTAAAATTGAAAAACATGTTTGTTCAATTCGATTTTTATATCTCACTAGAAATATTTAAGACCAACTATATGATATCATATGATATTAAATAAAGCAAGGTGGCTATTTATTATATATTATTTCCTAAAATAAAACCTACATAATTACCTAATGTGATTATGATATATATAGTAATTAATGATTTTAAATAATGAAGATTTGCTAATAATCTGTATGCTTTCTATCATTTTTGTTTAATTCTTACCTTTAAAATAAATTACACAACTACATTAATCGTATTTTAAAAATTAAGATTTTTTGTATATGTTGTATTTTGAATTTTTCAAAACGAGTATAAATTACTAAAACTGTTAAAAGTCTCACATAAACTTTTGTGATCAATGTTTACATTTTTTTCTATAATAAGATACAATGATAATAAAATCATAAAATAATTTTATTTTAATAGGTCTTTATGTTAATATATATATATATATACTTCATATCGTTTAAATTTAATTATTTATCATATACGATAGATAAGATTGACTAATTTGAATTATTTATTCTAAAATAGTTGCGAATAAACAAGAGCGGTCATTTGATTTATATGTGCAAGCAAATTTATTACATAATAGTAACTGATTTCTTAGTTATTTAATATATAATTATTATTTTATTATTTCGTATTATGCAGAAAAATATAAAATAAGTATTTATTCTGCACAAGACGCAGATCTTAACCTAATTATGTATCTCTTTAATAATTTTGAATCTTAAACATTTTCTAAATCCCATGCCATAATAAAAGAAAGAAATGAAAATAAACTCAAAAATCAATATTTATATCGAGCAATAACTAAAATGACACAAAAAGGAGAAAAATATCAAAGATAAATAGGATTGGCACGTGAACGTAAATTTCTCATAACCATAAGTAACTTTTAAATTGCTAAATCATGATATAAAACCGAGTTGACATAGTTTCATTGTAACCAAATAGTAGGCATGAGATTCTTCGACCTAAATGTTAGGTTTTTATGCGATAAATAATTTTTTGACCTAAAATATTTTTAAAAATGAGATCAGTTCATTAGTAAACAAATTATGTAATTAACAAAAAAGTTTTTGAATTTTTTTAAGGGCCAAATATATTAATTTGATCAATAATATAATTTTTTTTCGTACGATATTTCTTAAATAATTTACATATATATTTACTCTGCGCAAGGCGCATGTCTTATCCTAGTTTTTCATTAAAATTCAGAAGGAATTTTGTACACATTTATAGAAAGGGCAATTGTCAATAATAGCACCTTTAGAGTTTTTGTCTCAAAAATGGAACTAGAAGGAGAAAGTCACAAAAATGACATTCATTAAAGAGTAAAATATCCCTAATACCCTTGATTTAAAATTAAATAAACAAACCAAAAATAAATAAAAGAAATTTTTTTTATAGTTTCAGATTCAAAATTTTTTATAATTTTTTTTGAAATTTTTTTTTTTGAAATTTTTTTAATTTTTTTTCAAATTTTCTTTTTATAATTCAAAAATACTTTTTGGAATTGTTTTTTAAATTTTATTTTTATTTTTAATTTTTTAGTATTTATTTTTTATTTTATAAAATTTTAAACCCTAATTCCAAAACCCCACCCCTTAACTCTAAACCTATTTTTGTGATTTTGAGCGTTGAGTGCTAGTTTGGAAACAGAAACTTGGTTTTGGTGCTATCTTTAGTCTTTTTCTCTTTTAGAAATTATATAATTTGTTTTGAACATATTTATTATAAACATAAAGAATCATGAAGAATCCATCAATCCATAACTCTTTTCGTTTGAGAATAAGTTGCTGAATTCAAATTTCATTAACAATTTTTTGACAGTAAAATTATAAAACATAATCCATATAAGATTATATAAATAGTTAATTGATCGTAAATAATTAGAAAAACATGGTAAGTTTATTTAAAATTGATGAAGTATAACATGTTTTTCCAATGCTGAAAACATGTTCTTTCTAGCACAACGGTAAGTTTATAATCGCTTACACTGCTAACCTGGGTTCGAATACCATGCAATTAAACAAGTGATAAAAATACCCCAGCAGATTTCGAACTGAGGACACGCAAAAGGCACATCTGACGTGACCACAAGACGTTTGAGCATTTGTTTTTTCTTATTAAATATATTAGCGTAGTAATCATCCTATTGCTAATCGTTTAGGGTCAGAGTCTCAGACTCTCAGTGTTTTGTTTTGAAATCCAAAGGTTTCGAGTTTCTAATTTCAATTGCCTATTAAATATTTCTTCATTGTTTTAGGGTTCTTTTATGCTCAGTAGGTTCTGCTTAGTGCTGATGATAAGTTTGAGCTGGTGAACTTATCGATTACTTGTAAACCTCGTAACAATGTCGATTACAGATTATCTAAGCCTCAAGAGATAACGATGATCCTCACACATGAATACATCGTTACTCGCATACGAATCTCCTAAGAGATCGCCTCAAGACTCTCGTCTCACTCACTTCTGATCTTCGATAGTCTTCTCCAACCACAATACAGAGTATTTATTCAACTATCATAACTGCCAAAGACTCTTTCTCCATTCGACTCTTTGCTCCTTCCTTCCCTTCATATCTTGCCTTTAAAGGACTAGCCACGTCAGCAGTATCTGATTCTTCCTTTGGCCCAAGCGTATCAGCTGATTTCTCCGGGGCCTTTGAAATCTTGGGGGGCTCTTGTTCTGTTTCTTGTGTGTGTCATAACAGTTGGGCTCTAGTGGCGGCTGAGCCAAGCTCTGACCAAGTTAGGGAGAGGTGTAGACATGATTCTTGTTTTGCTAATTCAAATATTATAGATAAAAGTTTTATATATCACTAGTGTCCTTGCAATACAACAAAAATACCATGATACTAAAATGCAATAATTTTATTGAACAGAACAGCAATGAGATGGATGAAGCTAACGAGTGCTTCAGTGCCTTCTTCTGGCAAGATTCCTCAGGATGTATCCGATGGTTACTCCAATTATAATTCCAGGTGCAAAGCCGAACCCTGCTGCTACCCAACTCAACCTTTCCACTTCTTCGTCTTCGTCTTCTTCTTCGGGCACTGGTGGTTCAGTTTCTGGCGATGTTGGATCTCCACAAACAGGCTTAAGGGAAGGACCATAAAGTCCAGGGTTTCCCTCATAGGAAGAGCAGTTTTGTCGCTGGAACTGTGTACCTTGTGGTATTGAACCTACGAGCTGGTTATGTGAAACGTTGATCCACTCAAGAGACGAGAGGTCCCCTAGCTGTGGAGGGATCTCACCAGAAAGCTTGTTTTGGGATAGGTCCAGTGATTCCAGTGCAGTAAGGTTTGCCAAAGAAGATGGGATGTGTCCTGTGAAAGCATTTCTTGACAGATTGAGAACATAGAGTCCCTGCAAGAGTCCAATGGATTCAGGAACTTGTCCATGGATTCTGTTTCCAGAAAAATCAATGATTGTGTAGATTGTGAGGACACGTTCCATTGCCATTGATACTCCTTTACTCATCAACATAACAGAAACGTAGTTGAAGAGAACCTCGATGTATTCCGGTTGCGTAGAATTATCTTCATTCGTGGATATTGCAGTCCAGTTGAGGAAGTAATCAGATGGTAAGGTACCGTGGAAATCGTTATGTGATACATCAATGATTTTCAAGGCAGGAAACCCGAACCAAGCCCCCCCATTGGAGTGATGCAACATGCCATGAAACTTGTTGGATCGGAGGACAAGAACTTCTAGGCTCTGCAAGGAATTCAAGTGGAACGGGAATGTGTCGTTGATAGCATTACTCTCCAAGTTAAGAACTTCCAGACGAGAACAACTGGTTAGAGATGGAAGAAGCTTTCCCTCCAATAGGTTGTGGCTGACGTCAATGACCCTTAAATGCTTGGCATGCATGCACATGTGAGGAAGACTTCCGATGAGACCATTGTTATGAAGATCCAGATATCGCAGCTCTTGTAATCTCCATAACCAGTCTGGTACTTGACCTTTGATGTTGTTGTTGGAAAGGTATATAGACATTAGATTTCTCTGGTCTCTTATGAAATCAGGAAACTCAGTGATGTTGCAGCTTGACAAGAACAAAAACTCGAAATTTGATGAAAAATCAGAATCTGAAGTGATGTTTGATGTTGAAAGAGGGATGCCCGAAAGATCTAGCCGTACTAGCTTCTTGAGAGAAGAGAAGACATTTAAGTCAACTGGACTATTGTCTCTGAAATTGTTAGACCCAAGGTAGAGATATTCTAAATTGGATAACAGAGAAAAATTCTCGAATCCAACCAGATCACTGAGTTGGTTATTCTCCAAATCAATTTCTTCCAATGAAGAGATTTGGAACAAGGATGAAGGAACTGCTCCAGTAAAAAGATTATCATGGGCAACAACGGCTACCAGTTCGGAGAGTTGCCCAATGTTAGGTGAGAGGGAACCTATGAAGTGGTTTGAATCGAGAGAGAGCCTGAGTAGTTTGGTTAAGTTGAAGATTGCAGATGGAATGTTTCCGGTGAGGTGATTATTGGCAACCTCAAACGTGATCAACTGTTTTAGATTGCCAATGGAAGATGGGATTTCACCAGTTAAAGAGAGAGCCTGAGTAGTTTGGACGAATCAAGTGTCAAAGAAACTAAATGTTTAAGGTTGCCGATGGAATCAGGTATGACACTTGAGAAAGATGTCATAAAAAACTCCATGACTTTCATAGAGTTGTTTCTACGAAAAACAGGAAGTTTGCCTCTCAGATTTGGGTTGTGACTCAGGATAATGGACTGTAAGTTTGGTATCAGAAAAATACTGCTTGGAAATTCTCCATCCAGGTAGCAGTTCTGAAGATGTAGCCATCTCAGAGATTGCATCTTTGAAAACTCGTGGGGGATTTTTGAAGATATGTTTACAAAGCTCATATCCAAGGCTCTAAGGTTCTTAAGGTTACTAGCAAGTAGATGGAGAAAATATGGTGGGTTTTCAATGAACAGCCAACTTGGAGGAGGTAAAAGATAAGAAATATAGGAAAAAGAAGAAAGATCGAGAGACACCAAATTGGTGAGTTGGAGAATTTCTGTTGGTATTGGACCTTTCAATGAAGATCCAGAGAGATTTAGTGTTTCTAGCAACATGAGATTGTTGAACTTATGAGGGATTGGAGAAAAAGTGAAATTATTGCAAGCAAGGTTCAAAGTTTTGAGATGTATCAGTCTAAACAAACTGGAATTCGGTTCGAGACGGCCATAAAGATAGCTGCAACTTAGATCGAGACCAATTACCTTTCCTGACTTTGTATGGCATGTGACACCTTTCCAACTACAACACTCCGTGCTATTCCCCCATGATTTGGTCTTTGGGTAAGACTTAACGTTCACCACCGTGTCATCATAAATTGTCACAGAGTCACCAAAGTAGTCGTTAAACTCACCAGACTTCCAAATTTTGAACTCAGCCTTCAGCTTGAGAAGCAAAACTCTTTCATCTGGATCGCACAGGTCCGGTGTTAGAGATGCAGAAGTGCTTAATAACTTTGCATAGGAGAAGAGAAGAAGAGCGATAGGAAGATAGAAACTGAAATTATAGTATGAGCCTATCATTTTTTTTGTACCAATAGCTTAATGGATGTATAATGTACTTATAGGGAACATTTAGTGTGGTTGGTTTACGAGTGTTCGTTCATTAATAATCGACTAGGTAATAATCTACGGATTGCGCGAGATGTGATTATTAGTTTTGTTATTTTTAATAAAAATACATTAAATCTGTTTAATTTGGATATCGGTTCGGTTTTAAATTGTCTTTTGGCTTTTAATCTCTTAAAATATAACTATTATTTTAAATTAATATTTATTTTTGTTTATTCGATTAGAATGTTTGATTTTTTAGTTTTTTTTGGTAAAAATAAAAAATTACTATTATTTGTTTATTTTCATGTTATGAATTTTAGATAATCGTCATGTCGAACCAATGGTTTCATATCATAGTTTCTAAACGGATAATAGTTCAAGAAAAAGAAAAGAAAATTATTAAGACAAATCATTCACTACAATTTGGTCGGTAGTGAAAGAACCATTAAGAAAAAAATATTTCAACTTCCAAAAAAATAGATACTTCAGTTGTGGTAAATACTTAGTTACAAGGTGCTCACATCAAGGTGCGCATGTATGTGTATGTAAAAGTATATAAAAATTGTTGACAAATATATAAGATATTGTTAATTAATATTAAATGACTTTTTTATTCAAAATAATACATGAAAGATAAAATTAAAATTAATTAAAAATTAAAAAGGCCTTGACATTAGTGAATTTTTTTCATATACAGAAAAATAAATTGTATCCGTAAATAGAGGTGGACACATATCGAATATCCGGTTATTTGGAGGCATTCATGTCGATTCAATCCTTAGCCACCTGGATAGTCGGTGACTCTGATATCCGAAATGATTTAGAATTTTAAAGAATATCCGATTTGATCCGTAGATAAAATAAAAATTTAAACATAATTGAAAATTTTAATAATAACATTTTATTACAAAAATAAAATATTATTTAACTTTAAAATTTTAATACCTAATATAATAAATTTAATTCATAAAAATATTGTAAAACTTATATAAACTATAATATATATATATATGTGTGTTATATATATATATACAATGCTGTACATATATGTATATATATGCATATAACAGATTGAATTAGATATTCGTTCCTAAAAATATTGGTATTTGTGATCTGTTTTTTTTTGGTATTGTATTTTAGTATTTGATTTGCTTTGTAGAGTTACGGATATCCATATTTTTTGATTCAAATCAAAACGGATAACGAATCAAATCAAAATTTATAAATATTTTGCCCAACTTTATCCGAAAACAATAAAATAATATATAGGTATATATATATATCTAGTTAGCTTTTGATTCGTTATTTATTTTGATTCGAACAGAAAAATCCAAAGTTTTATTGAAACCATGCATGAGAGTTTTATATTTAAAAAATACAAAATATATAGTGTGAACATATTTATGAATCCCCTAGACTATATATGCGAAGTGATTTATACACATGTCGTGACTACAATAATTTTCGCTGAAAAATGATGACATGACACTTAAAATAGATGACATGGTTTTAGAAAATAGTGACATGGCATCATATTAATTGTAAGATGTAAAATTTTCTAATAAAAATTTAAAAAAATTGCATTGATTTTAAATATGGTAATAAAAATAACTCATATATCATCATTAATGTCAATTTTCCATATAAATATTTATTTATAGTAAACTATTAAATATATTAATAATTCATATATAACAATTAAAATAATAATATATATATGTATATATATATCTCACATTAATAAAAATAAATTAAATAAAGTAACATTAAAATAAAAAAAATTTGATAGTTAAATATTTAAACATTATTTAAATTTATCTGTTCAAAAATATTTTTCAGTTTAACTAAAACAAGAAAGTCTCAAATTTATTAGAATATATATTTATATGTAAATAAATATATATCTATATATGTATATATTTAAAATTAGATGGAAATATATATATATATATATATATATATATATACATATATATACAATAAATAATATAAAACACAATAATATAATTAAAATAATTTTTATAAAATCTAATTTTGTTTTTATAAAAATTTAAATAAAATCAAATTTAAATAGTTATACCAAATCAAAAGAAATAAGATTGCAAAAGTACGTTTATGATTTTTTATAACTATTGAAGTTAAAATATAAATTAATAATGTTGAAATATAAATCAAAATTTTCTTTTGAAATAAAAAATGTTATGTTAAAAATTACTATTTCTGCGCATGGCGCATGAAAACTCCTAGTATAATATGAACGTGTTAGCATACTTATTATCAAATTATTGTGAGGCTCTCATAGGTCTATTATAAGGTAAATGTATTTATTACAATGATTCTCATTTAATATAAAGGAATTGTCAAAACTAATAATAGTATTGAAGTCTATTATTTAAGGGGAATTGCAACGCATATACATAAGGAAAATAAAAATAAAGTTTATATCCATAACATTACCTTGGCTACGATATTTTGTGTATATTATATATTAATTGCATTTTTACCCTTGATAACACACGCGCGCACCACATATTTTCTTCTTCACCACCATCACCTTTTCCACCATGGTTGCCACCATCTCTATTGTTTTCTTTCCTACCACCGCCGCCGCTACTTGTGATCTCTTTACCTTTTCCCACAGTGTCTTTTGAATTAATATTTATCGTGGACATATCATCAGTGTCTAAGCAATCTGATCTTTTGTGTGTTATCTGAAATCAAAATCACCATTTAGATTTTAGATCTGGTTAGAATGAGTTAACAGCAAAACGACAAAAAACGTACTTTCTGAAAAAAGTTAAAGAGTACAAGTTTGATCTCATATACTATATGAAAGTACTAAACAGTATAGTCACACGGAAGACACACTTACAGTTAGGACGTACGCAGTTGAAGACTCCACATTTAACCCAAACTAATGCCTTTAGTAACCTAGTTGCTGATTTCCCCTCTGTTTAATTTTGTTCGGCTTGTTTGGATAAAAACGCAAATCTGATATTACATACTATATTGAATATAGTATAGTCGTATGCCAGCCTTTTCCCATACATGGACATGTGTGCATATATGTTCTCTTCTTTGGTGAACATGCCATCAAAATAGTATAGTTTCCTCTTATGTCGCTTTCACTCTTACACTCCCTCCTACTCTTTCTCTCCTCTCCTCCCTTCCTCGGTCTCTCTCTCCATTCCTACTTCCTTTCCTCCATACTTCTATCTTTCCTCCTTCCTCCTCCTCCCCTCCATTCCTACTTCCGTTCCTCCTTTTCCCATTCCTCCTTTTCACATTCCTCCTTTTCCCATTCATCAATATAGTAACTATCATCAATTGCCATACTATTCTAAATGAAATATAGTATATTTTAGACCTTCAAGGTTAGGGTTTATGTATCTCCGTTATGGACGATGGTTT
Organism: Brassica napus; assembly: GCF_020379485.1. Taxonomy (NCBI): domain Eukaryota; kingdom Viridiplantae; phylum Streptophyta; class Magnoliopsida; order Brassicales; family Brassicaceae; genus Brassica; species Brassica napus. Next base: position 10,421,639 of record NC_063438.1, read on the forward strand.
GGTTTTACAATTTGAGTTTAGGGTTTTGGTTAAGGGTTTACGGTTTGGGTTTAGGGTTTAGAGTTTGGGTTTAGGGAGGTTTTTGTTTAGGGTTTGGGTTTAGGGTCTACAGTTTGGGTTTAGGGTTTAGACCTTCAAGGTTAGGGTTTAGGTAGCTTTGTTATGGGCGATGGTTTGGTTTTACAATTTGGGTTTAGGGTTTGGGTTAAGGGTTTACGGTTTGGGTTTAGAGGTGTTTAGGGTTTAGGTAGCTCCGTTTGGGTCTATGGTTTGGGTTAAGAATTTGTGTTTAGGGTTTGGGTTTATGGTTTAAGGTTTAGGTAGATCCGGTATGGTTTACGGTTGGGTTAAGAATTTGGGTTAGGGTTTGGGTTTAGGGTATACGGTTTGGGTTTAGGGTTTAAGGGTCTATCGTTTGGGTTTAGAGTTTATAGTTTGAGTTTAGAGTTTAGTGTTTAGAGTTTGGGTTTGGGTAGCGGGTTTAAGGTTTATTTGGTTGTGTTTTATTATGTTGGTAACCAACATCAATTGCCATACTATTCTAAATGAAATATAGTATAATTAGAGTGAAATGATTCGTGTGCCTATACTAAATAGTGTGTAGTATACTATGATAATTTTATCTTATGCATTTCAACATTAAGCGCACGCGCCTGAAAGAAGATTTTGGTCATGTTTTGCACAAATTGTCCCATCCATCTTGAATTATTGTATAATGGCTATATTTTTCATTTTTTTTTTTGCCTCTTATGAATATTCAGCAAATTCACCCATTATTAACCTTTTGTTCATTTAAGGAATGTTTTGTAACTCACTCTCAACGAATAGTCAGATATTTGGTGCAAATAATTATAAAGTTCCATTGATACATTTAATACCATTGTTTCAATGATAATCTTTGACGAGAGTTGCAGATTTGACGAGAATTATATTTGCACAAAAATCACAAATTAACTCAGAAAATTTAATGTTTTTCACTTATATAAATTTAATACGGTATACACGAAAACTCTCTTAATCATTTACTCCTAGGCAGTTTCCCAACCATTTGGGTTTTCTTTTCTTGGGATTTCGTTTTCAAAATTTATCTCTTTTTGACACTCTCAACCACCTGATTTTATCATAAAGTAGTAGCCAATGTTTTTAAACCCGATCCGAACACTGAACCGGATGATTTATGGAGTTAGTGGATCAATCGCAGATGAATCGTGAGTTAATAAATAAATTAGTTCTATTATATATAATCAGTGTTTTGAAACCCGACCCGGATCCGCTGTTGAACCGGTAAACCGGTGTCCCAAAAAAAATCAGGTTTTTTTTTAAAAAAACCCAATATTTAAAAACCCAAAAACCTGTGAAGACCTACTAAAACCAGAAACCCGATACCGGTTGAACCACCAGTTGAACTAATGAATATTTTTTACCTTTTTAAGTTTTTAATTATGTTTTTAGATTGTTTTTTATATTCTAAATTTCTAATTAAGAAGTTAGATTTTCATTTTTCAGTTTTATATTTGTGATTTTTAGGTTTTGATGAAGATTTCAGTATGCCACCTAAAGAAAATAAGGTGAATGATGGTAGAGAAAACCAAAATTAATTGATATGATTTGGTGTTAATTTATTTTTGATATCGATAATTTAGTATAATATATGTTTTGCTCTTGTTTTATTTTGGATTTGAAGTTTAATTTATTATTCACATTAGACATTTAAATATTTATAAATTTTATGTCTTGAATTATTTTAGATGTCATAACTCTTAACTTGTTACAAAAATTATAAATATTCTAAATTATTTTTTGATATTTTTATGTCAAATAAAAATAAAAACTAAAGTTAAATGTTTTCTATATTATATTAAACATAAAAATATACATATCTAAACTATTATTTTATGTTTTATAAATTTAAGTATTTTCTATATTTTTTCAGATTCGTGCCTCCGGGTAAAAGCTATAGCCACGGAAATAACATGGGAAAGTCGTGGTTAGATTAATATCCACTGTTATTTCGTGATTAAACTGTGCGTAATGTACCCATGTGTTATTTTCTAACTAGATCGTGTCTATTTTAAATCGTGATTTTAACTTAGTTAAATCGTGCATTTTTTGTTTAGCCGTGAGTTTTCTGAGGTAACTAGCCCTGCGACTTTGCCCCGAACCGAACCAGCCGAACCGAACCGAACCGACATTTTTGGTTTTCGGTTCGGTTAAAAAAGATTGATTGTTTGTAAAAAAAGATTTTAATAGTGGTTGATTGTTTGTAAAAAAGATTTTCCATTATGCACAGCAATTAACATTGCAGGACCTATGCGCTTCCATAGGACAGAAAGAGAAACATCAATCTACACAAAGAGAAACTGTTTACATATATAAGGAAACTGCTTACTTTTACGTCCTTTAGATCAATGAGAGCTTTGAAATAATTTAACTTACTTTATGCTTGATTCTGTTCACACCAAAATTTTGAAAAATATATGGCGTGTTGATTGTTGTCGAAACAACTTTTCCACTTTGACTGAACATATGTACATATGACTAGGAATTCTAACACACTATTATTATTTTTATTTTTTTCATTTCAGAATATTTTGACTGAAACACATGACAAAGATACAAAAGCCGACGGTACTATAGGATATCACCGGGAACTAAGCCGGCAGCAACAAGTTTCCAAAGCCCTATTATAAACGATAACGAAACTCCAAATCGACCTAACACATTATTTACATAAAAAAAGACCATAGTTTATCATCGAATTAAATCCAAAAAATGCAACTTAGTCGAAATTTTACAAAGCCTATTTACAATAAACAGAACAGATGATCCTTCTCACCAGAAAGGGCACCACCTGCAAACAAAAACAAGAAAATTTGTTCACATTTTTGCATCGAACCATTGGAAATGACTTAAAACATATCTCACGAACCAAACTTGTGCAAATGAAAACAGATAAGCACAAGAGTGGAGAAGAACATACCCGACATAATTTTGACAGATATTTTCATGGGAAGTAGCTTGATCGATTAGCTTTTGAACCTGAACTTTCACAGACAAACCATGTTCGACTTCATGAGAATCTCCTCCGAGCAAGTTATTGTGATCAGCAGTGGGATTGCTTGGAACCGCAGACGTAGAGAAATCACGGCCCGTAAGCTTATGACTCATACGAGCCATTACAACTACTGCACGTTCGTTCAATACCTCGTTTGCATCTCCAAGCATATTCACAGCCTGAAATACAATCCAAGAATCAAATCATCAACAAAAGAATTAAAAGAAACCTGAAGAATTTCCTTCTCTCGAGTACTCCTTTAAGGCTGAGGAAGGTCTACATCAGCGGGATCTTCATCTACTTCCTCAGGTTCAACATTAGCAGAACCATTGGGATTGTTGTTACCGAGTAGGGCTAGTTGAGGGACTTCATTGAAATTAAAAAGACGCCAATTGATTAAAGGATCATGCACAAACGCCTCCATCATTGCCATTACACTGTCTTTGTTGGTTCTGAGAACTTGTATAACATTTTGGCATGTCGACCGGAAATTTCCTTTGATGCCACTTACTTCCATTGCTTTGACAAGCATTCTTGTCAGACGGAATGGAACCTAACATAGTGTTGTTTAAGACAATAAAGCTCTCTCCTCATATCGTCAAACAAGTCTTATGAGGAAAACATTATAAGATAGTACCTTTTCAGGAAACTTCTCTCTATTCATAGACGCCTCAAAACAATCTCCGAAATCAATATGCAAGATTTTCCCACTGCAAAATTGAAACCATTGATAAAGAAACAGAAGTATAGTTGGATGTTTTAAGCAATATAAACCCTTTTCTTTATTTTTATGTACCTGTATCTATCTAGCATAAGGTTACTTGGTTGTCGATCACCTAACCCAAAAATATAACCAACCTGATACGAGAGAAGTTCATTTAAAGTGCAAGTCAAACATGAGTAAAAAATCTACATTGACGCTACACAAGTGGTGAACAAATGATGAAAGCAACCACATACCATACTCATAACGGCTAAACTTCTAGTATCGTTGGTTCTTCTCTCCAGCCATACCTCTGACGAGCGACTTTTTAACCACATAACCTACCAAGAAGGAGAAACAAAGCAATTTCGTATTCCAGATTAGTTACTTTAGCCAAGAGAACACTACTAGAAGTTAAAGCTAGATTAAGTACCCTGGACAGATCATTTCCCTCTGTGTTTTCTAGAGCGTACTCAAATACTTCAATCTTTGCTATGAGCGGTAGATTGCCGTAGTTTGGAGCAAAACTCAACATATGTTTGTGTTCTTGATTAAGGATGATCTGGAAATAAGAAAAGGCATGTGTAAGAATCAACAGAAACTTTCAAGAGTGAAAACCTTCATGAATAAAAAGACAAACCTTTCGTGCATCTCTGTATTCTCGAATAAGATGGTGAAGGGTATCGCAGTTGGGAACCCATCCAATGAGTCCACTAATGGTATTACAGAATACCGTTGGATGGACAAATCTTTTTCTGCTGTTTTTCTGGAATTCTCGAGCAAAGTGTTCACCAAACCAAAAAGCTGAAACACAATAGAGCAAAGTGTTATCTTGTAGTTAACACAATAACTGAACAACTTTTTTTTTTTTTTTTTTTTGAAAATCACCTGCATAACACGCTCATCTTGCCTTAGATCTTCATGTCCCTTTAATAAAAAGGCATAGTCCTCACCGTCATTTCCGTGAATAGTCAATTTCCGTGGTCGTTGTTTAGATGTTATGACAAGAAGTTGACGAGGAAACGATGCTATCGTCACAACGGGGCATCTATTTAAATAAAACCAAAGCAGTGATCTAAGCACCGAATCCTAGGTTAAAACCGTAAATCAGCTCAGACAAACTGTAGTTCAAAATGTTACCCGCACGGTATGTTCCAGGAACAGCTAGCTCCAAGTCACGACACAGCAGCAATTCAGGAGACACAAACTATCCACCATGTAATGTGACAGTTTGATTATAAAGTAAAAAAGAGACGAGAGAACCAAAGAAATAGAGAATCTTTACCTCCAAATCCAATGTCGTGAGGCTGGCAAGCTGTTTGTCAATCCGTTTGAAAACAATTGAAAATGACAAACATGTCGTTATGCCCCTTTCCTGAGATAAAGGCCAAGAACACATCTGAAATTTTGTTTCAAATTTTTCGTCACCTGTGTAAGTTCAGCATCTTTTCCAGTTCTCTTGTAATTGATACAACATTCATATGCCTCTAGTAGTTCGTGACGGTATGCCTGCATCAACAACACACCAACTTCAGTTGCTGATACGAACAAACACCATCCAGTTTCGCATATAGCCTTTACAAAAATATATGAAAACAAATACTCCACACCCTAAACCTCAAATTTTATCATGGTCACCTGGTTGACTTAAATTCTTAAAACCCCAGAAAAAATGACCACGGGTTACATGGAAAAAACAAAACTAGATGCTGGAGTGCTGTACAGTTCTGTGCTAGAGAAAGAAAGATTAAATCACGGATACCGTGGCGACACAGCTAATGGCATGTAACCTGTAAGAAAAACACTATGTTATACCCAAGGTTGGAAAACCAGGACTGAAAATGGCACTACCTCTATAAATGCTCTCTCTTGTATGGTCACGTTGTCCTTTCTTGCACCTTCTTCAAGCATCTCATGTAATGGCTCAAGTACTTTCAGCATTCCTTCAATGTTATGTTCTCAAATATTTCAACAAAAGCAACTTAGATCTTAAGGCAAACAAATGAAATAAATAAAAATGTCTCCTGATGCAGACATTTTTTAAGATATAAGCCAACAGTATATCCCGACTTTACATTCTTAAAAGAGACCATATACTCTAGTCAATAATTCACTGTTGGCTAACAACGTTTACCCTTAAAATGTTTGTTTAAGTAGATTCAACACCAGAGTAAACGTCAATCTAAGCAAACAAAGCTTCGATCAAACTCCCAAAGAGCATATTAGAGATCTCAAAGGTTAGGCTCATACATAAACCATTAATGTTTTATCAGAAAAAAAAGACATTTTGTTTTTATATGCAAACGAAAAACAGAAAATAAGGAAAGACTAGTGTTGCAAAAAAACTCCTACTTCAACAAATATCAGAGATGAAACTTAATCTATGTGGCATAACAAGGCGAAGAAAAGAAAGACACGGGTTTGGTATGTGAAACATGGAATCCATGAAAGTATGCACACTTAACCTGTAAACTATCATCAACTCCTTTGGCATTCGCTGCACATGCTATAGAATGGAAGTATCATCCAGTGACTGCAGCAGCAACAAACTGAGAAGCAATTTGACCTTTTGATATGTAATGAGACATCACTGCCGTATTGAATAACCCCCATGTGTGCCATGCCTTAGCCCATTTAGGAGCATAGATGGTAGATTTGCTAAAGGCATCAAGAATTTCTGAAAAAAGAGTATTAGATTGTCACCAGAATGTTATGGTCAGAACTAGTTTGACTACACTTACACAGTTAAAAGTAACTAATATTCACCTTGAATAGACCCATCATTCAATCCGGGAGAAAGTGCCCACTGCCATGTTCCCAATTTGAGATTTACACGTGCAAGAAGTGGAACATTTTCTCCCTTGCTAGATACCATACTAGCCATCATGTCAGACTGAGAATGTGGCACACTTGAGAGTTCCCTCGTCAGAATCTAAAAACATTCAATTCACATTGAGAAGAAACATGGCCATTTAAATAAGAAAATGGGAAAATGTGAGAAAGAGAATCAATCCAGACAATGCAAGTAGCTAATGTAGAAGCCGGTAAACCGGACTGATGTAAACGATATAATAAAAGCGAAGTTAAGGAAATAGACGAATATAGAAAACTAATACGAGAACGATAAGAAATCGTATTCGCAACAAACATGGAGGCGAGATATGATCTCTTTCCTTAACTCAAAATATTTGCTCCGTTAGTGAGACGGGACTGTACGAATATAGAGTCCCAGGATACAACCATGGCAGACGAATCACGCCTCACTCGTGATCGCCCTATCGAACTATAAACTCTACGAAACACTCTCGTTTTTATGACTTACGCTAAGGGAATTTTGATGCTGGTTTCGATGTGAAAAAGTTGAAGAAAATGAGAAGAGGAGAGTCCGTATTTAAAGAGAAGACTAGGAGCGGTTTTTCGAAACTGTTGCGAACGTTTTTTCCGAAAATCTCGCAAAGATCTCGGAGTGGAATGTTGAGCAGCTTTCTCCGCAAGTTTCTCTCTTGTTGACTCGTTCTGATCCATTTCGAACAGATAAACTTCGTGTTATTTTTAAACGAACTACATGTCGTTTATACACAAATGTCATGCTGTTTTTTAGAAATAAAATGGCAAAGCGTTGAGCTTAACTTGGTCCAAAAAGAATAATTCTTATCGGGCCAAAGGCCCTCCACCCAAGCCCAAGCCCAAGCCCACGCCCACGCCCACGCCGAGCCGAGCCGGCCGGATGGCGACGGCGGCGCGCGCGTGGAGATCTCTCTCTTCCTCTGAGCCGTTTAATCCAAGGAGAGTGTGATACCATATATATACATCACAACTTCTCAAGTTTTAATCGATGTGGGACTCTCTTATTTCCTTTCATTAATGCCAACATGGCTTTTTACAAAGAGCTCGTAAGCCTATTTCCTTTTCACATTTGCCTTTCATTATTTGAGCTAATAAGCTTAATAATTAGGCCCAACAATCCCCCACATGAATAGAAATGACTCTAAACATATGCAGACTAGATGCAGACTCGATATACTCTAAAAAACTATACTTATTCTAATACTGACTAGACTAGACAGACTTATCGAGAGTGTTTGCGAAAAATTCACTGTGTTTGAGTTGGTGGCATTTTTAAGCTTTGAACCACTCATAGTTAATATCTGTCGGGTTTACTTTACCAGAAGGTGAACATGATGTCTTGAACCAACCGGTGTTTTATGTAAACCGAGACAACATGCATAACGCAGCTTCATTTTCTCGTAGAACTTAGTTCTCTATTGTGTTCATTGTGGCCCTGAACTATTCCTGGTTTTCATGAGTGAACTTAGAGAATATAGCCTTGCATTCATTCTCCTAGAAACGGCCCCATTTCACACTCATTAGGTGATTGACCATGAAAAGTATTAAGTAATACTCCGCTTAAGAAGCTATGGAATCATTAAAAGCTTATGCTTATCCTTCTCACATTTGTTAGCACTTTTATCATCTTAGGAGCTGGGAAGAAACTACTTGTCTCAAGTGCTTTGGTTAGATTCTGTTTGATTTTGTTTTCCCTTTGAACCTACGTCTTGGGATCTCCAGTCATGATAGGTAGGGTTGCAATCAAGCATCCTCATTCGTTATAGGCTTTAAACCCATTCCTTTTGATGATTTAGCAACAACATCTCGATTTGATGTAGTCTATTGTAATTACACCAGTTGAGATAAGTTGTCTAATGGTTTTATGTCGTCTTCTGATGTGACAAGATTTACCATTGTAGAGATTATTCTGAGCCCGAGCTATTGCTGATTGACTATCACAATGTATGCGTATAGCTGGCACAGGTTTCTCCCACATAGGAATATCTTCCAAAAAATTTCTAAGCCATTCAGCTTCTTCTGCTGCTTTGTCTAAAGCTATGAACTCAGATTCCATGGTAGATCTGGCTAACACTGTTTGTTTGGTAGATTTCCATGATATTGCTGCTCCTCCTAGTGTAAAGACATATCCACTCGTGGATTTTGAGTTTTTAGAATCTGATATCCAGTTAGCATCACTGTATCCTTCCAAAACTGCTGGTTCTTTACCATAGTGAAGCCCAAAATCTTTGGTGTAGCGCAAGTAATTGAGTACCCTCGTTATAGCTTTCCAGTGTGTATGACCTGGATTACTTGTATATCGACTAAGTACGTTTACTGCATGCGCCAGATCCGGTCTAGTACAATTTGTCAAGTACATGAGACTTCCGATCACACGTGCATACTCGTTTTGTGAAACCGCTTCACCTGAATTCTTTGTCAAGTGCATTTGGGGATCTAACGGAGTTTTTGCCGTACTATTAGAGTAATTTTTAAATCTCTCTAATATTGTTTGAGCATAATGAGATTGGGTTAAGATAATTCCGTTTGAATTTCTTGTGACTTTAACCCCGAGAATTACATCTACTAATCCCAAGTCTTTCATCTCAAATGTCCCTTTGAGCATGTTTTTTGTTTGATTGATAATGTCTTTATTGCTTCCAATAATGAGCATATCATCTACATATAGACATAGCAAAACATACGCATTTTTGGTAGTTTTGTAGTATATGCATTTGTCACATTCATTTATTTTGAAACCATTTGACATCATTGTATTGTCAAATTTTTCGTGCCATTGTTTAGGAGCTTGTTTAAGCCCATAAAGTGACTTTACAAGTCGACATACTTTGTCTTCCTGTCCGGGAATGACAAAACCTTCAGGTTGTTTCATGTAAATTTCCTCTTCTAAATCACCATTTAGAAAAGCAGTTTTTACATCCATTTGATGGATTTCTAAGTCTCTTAAGGCTGCGATTGCTATCATCAGTCTTATTGATGTTATTCTCGTCACTGGAGAATATGTATCAAAATAGTCAAGGCCTTCCTTTTGTCGGAATCCTTGAACTACAAGCCTAGACTTGTATTTTCCACCAGGTTTTCGTGTCATTATCCATTTATTCCCTAATGCTTTGCAGCCAGGTGGTAAATCCGTTATGTAATAAGTATAATTTTGCATGATCGAATCAAATTCACTCCTGACAGCTTCGTTCCAAAATGGAGCTTCTGGTGAAGCCATGGCTTCTGCCAAAATTTTTGGAACATTTTCTACTAAAAATGCCATTAGGAAATCTTCTCCAAAAGATTTTTCTTTCGAGCTCTTTTGCTCCTTCGAGGTTCATCTTTTTCTCCATTTTCTGAAATATCATTTATAGAAATCTCGACGTTTGTCTCAGTTTCTGAGTTTTTGTCATTGTCTCTTTCTTCTCGAGTTCGTTTTGAACCTTGTTTTTCCTTATATGGAAAAATATTTTCGAAGAAAGATGCATTTCTTGATTCCATGACTGTATTTTCATGAATGTCTGATATTTCAGATTTATGTACCAGAAAACGATAAGCATTACTGTTATGTGCATATCCGATGAAGATGCAATCCACTGTTTTAGGTCCAATAGTGACCTTCTTTGGTGGCGGCACCGCAACTTTTGCCAGGCACCCCCACACTTTGAGGTATTTATACGAAGGTAAATTACCTTTCCATAATTCATCTGGAGTTTTGCCAGTTACTTTGTGTGGAATTTTGTTGAGGATATAATTAGTGGTAAGCAACGCTTCCCCCACATGTTCTGGGGTAACCCAGATTCCTGCAATATAGCATTCATCATCTCTTTTAGAGTTCGATTTTTGCGTTCAGCAACTCCATTAGATTCTGGTGAGTAAGGAGCTGTAGTTTGATGGATTATTCCATGTTCTTTACAGAATGCATTGAACGGACCATCATACTCGCCTCCTCTGTCGCTTCTAACTACTTTAATAGTTGTTTTAAGCTGATTTTCGACCTCGAGTTTAAATTCTTTAAATTTTTCTAAGGTTTCATCTTTGCTATGTAATAAATAAACATAACAATATTTTGTGCAGTCATCTATGAAGGTCACAAAGTACTTTTTACCACCTCTAGTTTGTAAGTATTTTAAATCACATAAATCAGTGTGAATTAAATCTAGAGGTTTATTAGTTCTTTCAACACGAGGTGATGGCGTTTTTGTGAGCTTAGCCTGTACGCATACTTCACATTTTTGTTTACTTGTTTTGCATTTAGGAATTAGATTTAAATTCATTAATCTTTGTATAGATTTGTAGTTTACATGGCCTAATCTTTCATGCCATATATTAAAAGACTCAACCAAATAAGCAACTGGCTCATTCTTATTCATTGAAACTTTTGGAGCTACAACTTTTGGAGTGACTGTCATTACATTCAACTTGACAAGTCCACCCTTAACATACCCCTTCCCAAATACATCCCATTCTTCCTAATCACGAGCTTATCCGCCTCAAAACTTGTGGCGAATCCATTCTTGCTGAGCAAGGTTCCCGAGACCAGGTTCTTCCTCATGTCAGGCACATGCTTCACATTTGTCAGAGTGACCTCACGTCCAGATGTCATCTTCAAAATCACATTGCCGCGTCCTTCAATCTTGGAGACTGCAGTGTTTCCCATCTTGAGCTTCTCCTCAGTCTTGCTTTTCTGATAGGTGCTGAACATCGCCCTATCGGTGCAAATGTGGGTGGTTGCACCAGTGTCATACCACCATTCCTTGGGGTTGTTGCTTTCAACCATGTTGGCTTCAGTCACCACAGCAACGAGATCCTCCTCAGTGAGATTTGCCTGATCCTTCTCATCCTTGATCTTTTTGCGACACTCAACTGTTTTGTGCCCCACTTTGTGGCAGTAGTGACATTTCCCCTTGAACTTCTCCACATTCGCATTGATCTCAATACCTTTGTGCTTGAAGATTTTTCAAGGCTGCAGCAGTTTTGGAAGGCTTGGCCGGAGAATAGGCGTGGGCCTTTCCTTTGCCTTTGTGCTCAGCCATGTTGACACTGTGCTCCTTTGTACCGACCTTTGCAGCAGTTCGGTTTCTGGATTCCATCTGAAGCCTCGTGATGAGCTCATCGAGCCCCATCTTCTTCTTCTTGTGCTTCAAGTAGTTCTTGAAATCCGCATAGCTTGGAGGAAGCTTTTCAATGAAGCTGAGAGTTGTGAATGTCTCGCAGATGGACATTCCTTCAGCAGCGATTTCATGGCAAATGAGCTGAAGCGCTTCCACCTGATCCATGATGGGTTTTGAATCCACCATTTTGAAGTCGTGGAATTTTGAGACCACATACTTCTGGCAGCCAGCGTCCTCACCTCTGTACTTCTTGTCTAGTGATCTCCATAGCTCTTTCGCCGTGGGGATCTCACAGTAGACACGGTACAATGGGTCAATGAGGCGACCCAAAATGTAGCCTTTGCAGATGAAGTCGGAATGCACCCATATGTCAACAGTTGCGAGGCTGTGAACATCATCAATCCCGTAAGGCATAAGGGGCTTGTCCTCCTGGAGGAACTTCTCCAGCTTCATCGTTGCCAGGAAGAACAACATCTTCTTCTGCCACGTTTTGAAGCCTTTGCCATCAAATTGGTTTGGCATCAGTCCTTGAGTGAACACACTAGGGACAGTCGGAGGAGTTTGAACTGCCACCGGACCACTTGCAGTTGCTGAAATTGAACCCGTCTGATAAAGACCAGCACCGAATAGGGTACGGCGAGTGGTTTCATCAGCAGCATTCCCCGCAGGGAGGAAAGTGCTCGTTGTTGCTGCAGTGGTTGACGCTGTGATGTTTCCAGCGGTTGTCACGCCAGTTGCTGCAGCGTTGAGTGGAGTCTGAATGACATCCGAGGTGTCCATGGGAGTGGGGGTGTCGTTCTCGTTTGTCATTTTCCTGTAGAGAAAACATGAAAACGGATTAGTACTCCATTCAACAATTAACATATTATTTTAAAGAAAATAATAGTCTAAAATCGATGTTCATTTTTGGTGTTTGAACCAAATCATATCGATATAAGTCTTGAAAAAAAGTTTTGCAAACTCGCTTAAAAGCGTTCGCAGAAACCATTTTTATAGACTTAGAATGTTTCACAAACTCGCTTAAGAAAGCGGTCACTGAAACGATTCATATATAAACGTTTGAAGAAATGTATCAAAAACGTTTTGCGAAAATGCTAGAAAGCAATCCGCAAAGCGTAATGAAATAAAACAGAAACGTTTCGCGGAAGTGCTCTAAGGCAAATCGCAAACACATTTAGCCAGAAACGTTTCGCGGATAAGCGTATAGCAAATCGCAAACATCGTTTTGATATAAGAACAAACGTTTCGCGGAAGTGCTAGAAAGCAAATCGCAAACACGGTTCCAAAACCCGTTTCTATTAATCGTTTATCAACCCGATTAAAGCTTTAAACATAAAGCGATTTTGAGTTAAGATTGTAGAAGCCGGTAAACCGGACTGATGTAAACGATATAATAAAAGCGAAGTTAAGGAAATAGACGAATATTTAAAACGAATACGAGAACGATAAGAAATCGTATTCGCAACGAGACATGGAGGCGAGATATGATCTCTTTCCTTAACTCAAAATATTTGCTCCGTTAGTGAGACGAGACTGTACGAATATAGAGTCCCAGGATACAACCATGGCAGACGAATCACGCCTCACTCGTGATCGCCCTATCGAACTATAAACTCTACGAAACACTCTCGTTTTTATGACTTACGCTAAGGGAATTTTGATGCTGGTTTCGATGTGAAAAAGTTGAAGAAAATAAGAAGAGGAGAGTCCGTATTTAAAGAGAAGACTAGGAGCGGTTTTTCGAAACTGTTGCGAACGTTTTTTCCGAAAATCTCGCAAAGATCTCGGAGTGGAACGTTGAGCAGCTTTCTCCGCAAGTTTCTCTCTTGTTGACTCGTTCTGATCCATTTCGAACAGATAAATTTCGTGTTATTTTTAAATGAACTACATGTCGTTTATACACAAATGTCATGCTGTTTTTTAGAAATAAAATGGCAAAGCGTTGAGCTTAACTTGGTCCAAAAAAAATAATTCTTATCGGGCCAAAGGCCCTCCACCCAAGCCCAAGCCCAAGCCCAAGCCCACGCCCACGCCGAGCCGAGCCGAGCCGGCCGGACGGCGGCTGCGGCGCGCGCGTGGGGAGCTCTCTCTTCCTCTGAGCCGTTTAATCCAAGGAGAGTGTGATACCATATATATACATCACAACTTCTCAAGTTTTAATCGATGTGGGACTCTCTTATTTCCTTTCATTAATGCCAACATGACTTTTTTCAAAGAGCTCGTAAGCCCATTTTCTTTTTACATTTGCCTTTCATTATTTGAGCTAATAAGCTTAGTAATTAGGCCCAACAATCTCCCACATGAATAGAAATGACTCTAAACATATGCAGACTAGATGCAGACTCGATAGGCTCTAAAAAACTATACTTATTCTAATCCTGACTAGACTAGACAGACTTATCGAGAGTGTTTGCGAAAAATTCACTGTGTTTGAGTTGGTGGCATTTTTAAGCTTTGAACCACTCATAGTTAATATCTGTCGGGTTTACTTTACCAGAAGGTGAACATGATGTCTTGAACCAACCGGTGTTTTATGTAAACCGAAACAACATGCATAACGCAGCTTCATTTTCTCGTAGAACTTAGTTCTCTATTGTGTTCATTGTGGCCCTGAACTATTCATGGTTTTCATGAGTGAACTTAGAGAATATAGCCTTGCATTCATTCTCCTAGAAACGGCCTCATTTCACACTCATTAGGTGATTGGCCATGCTTATCCTTCTCACATTTGTTAGCACTTTTATCATCTTAAGAGCTGGGAAGAAACTACTTGTCTCAAGTGCTTTGGTTAGATTCTGTTTGATTTTGGTTTCCCTTTGAACCTACGTCTTGGGATCTCCAGTCATGATAGGTTGGGTTGCAATCAAGCATCCTCATTCGTTATAGGCTTTAAACCCATTCCTTTTGATGATTTAGCAACAACATCTCGTGACAAACCTTTGGTAAATGGATCCGCTAGGTTGTCAGCCGATTTGATGTAGTCTATTGTAATTACACCAGTTGAGATAAGTTGTCTAATGGTTTTATGTCGTCTTCTGATGTGACGAGATTTACCATTGTAGATTATTCTGAGCCCGAGCTATTGCTGATTGACTATCACAATGTATGCGTATAGCTGGCACAGGTTTCTCCCACATAGGAATATCTTCCAAAAAATTTCTAAGCCATTCAGCTTCTTCTGCTGCTTTGTCTAAGGCTATGAACTCAGATTCCATGGTAGATCTGGCTAACACTGTTTGTTTGGTAGATTTCCATGATATTGCTGCTCCTCCTAGTGTAAAGACATATCCACTCGTGGATTTTGAGTTTTTAGAATCTGATATCCAGTTAGCATCACTGTATCCTTCTAAAACTGCTGGTTCTTTACCATAGTGAAGCCCAAAATCTTTGGTGTAGCGCAAGTAATTGAGT
Source organism: Brassica napus (assembly GCF_020379485.1). Classification (NCBI taxonomy): domain Eukaryota; kingdom Viridiplantae; phylum Streptophyta; class Magnoliopsida; order Brassicales; family Brassicaceae; genus Brassica; species Brassica napus. The sequence goes on from NC_063438.1 coordinate 10,436,748, forward strand.
ACCCTCGTTATAGCTTTCCAGTGTGTATGACCTGGATTACTTGTATATCGACTAAGTACGTTTACTGCATGCGCCAGATCCGGTCTAGTACAATTTGTCAAGTACATGAGACTTCCGATCACACGTGCATACTCGTTTTGTGAAACCGCTTCACCTGAATTCTTTGTCAAGTGCATTTGGGGATCTAACGGAGTTTTTGCCGTACTATTAGAGTAATTTTTAAATCTCTCTAATATTGTTTGAGCATAATGAGATTGGGTTAAGATAATTCCGTTTGAATTTCTTGTGACTTTAACCCCGAGAATTACATCTACTAATCCCAAGTCTTTCATCTCAAATGTCCCTTTGAGCATATTTTTTGTTTGATTGATAATGTCTTTATTGCTTCCAATAATGAGCATATCATCTACATATAAGCATAGCAAAACATACGCATTTTTGGTAGTTTTGTAGTATATGCATTTGTCACATTCATTTATTTTGAAACCATTTGACATCATTGTATTGTCAAATTTTTCGTGCCATTGTTTAGGAGCTTGTTTAAGCCCATAAAGTGACTTTACAAGTCGACATACTTTGTCTTCCTGTCCGGGAATGACAAAACCTTCAGGTTGTTTCATGTAAATTTCCTCTTCTAAATCACCATTTAGAAAAGCAGTTTTTACATCCATTTGATGGATTTCTAAGTCTCTTAAGGCTGCGATTGCTATCATCAGTCTTATTGATGTTATTCTCGTCACTGGAGAATATGTATCAAAATAGTCAAGGCCTTCCTTTTGTCGGAATCCTTGAACTACAAGCCTAGACTTGTATTTTCCACCAGGTTTTCGTGTCATTATCCATTTATTCCCTAATGCTTTGCAGCCAGGTGGTAAATCCGTTATGTAATAAGTATAATTTTGCATGATCGAATCAAATTCACTCCTGACAGCTTCGTTCCAAAATGGAGCTTCTGGTGAAGCCATGGCTTCTGCCAAAGTTTTTGGAACATTTTCTACTAAAAATGCCATTAGGAAATCTTCTCCAAAAGATTTTTCTTTCCGAGCTCTTTTGCTCCTTCGAGGTTCATCTTTTTCTTCATTTTCTGAAATATCATTTATAGAAATCTCGACGTTTGTCTCAGTTTCTGAGTTTTTGTCATTGTCTATTTCTTCTCGAGTTCGTTTTGAACCTTGTTTTTCCTTATATGGAAAAAATTTTTCGAAGAAAGATGCATTTCTTGATTCCATGACTGTATTTTCATGAATGTCTGATATTTCAGATTTATGTACCAGAAATCGATAAGCATTACTGTTATGTGCATATCCGATGAAGATGCAATCCACTGTTTTAGGTCCAATAGTGACCTTCTTTGGTGGCGGTACCGCAACTTTTGCCAGGCACCCCCACACTTTGAGGTATTTATACGAAGGTAAATTACCTTTCCATAATTCATATGGAGTTTTGCCAGTTACTTTGTGTGGAATTTTGTTGAGGATATAATTAGTGGTAAGCAACGCTTCCCCCCACATGTTCTGGGGTAACCCAGATTCCTGCAACATAGCATTCATCATCTCTTTTAGAGTTCGATTTTTGCGTTCAGCAACTCCATTAGATTCTGGTGAGTAAGGAGCTGTAGTTTGATGGATTATTCCATGTTCTTTACAGAATGCATTGAACGGACCATCATACTCGCCTCCTCTGTCGCTTCTAACTACTTTAATAGTTGTTTTAAGCTGATTTTCGACCTCGAGTTTAAATTCTTTAAATTTTTCTAAGGTTTCATCTTTGCTATGTAATAAATAAACATAACAATATTTTGTGCAGTCATCTATGAAGGTCACAAAGTACTTTTTACCACCTCTAGTTTGTAAGTATTTTAAATCACATAAATCAGTGTGAATTAAATCTAGAGGTTTATTAGTTCTTTCAACACGAGGTGATGGCGTTTTTGTGAGCTTAGCCTGTACGCATACTTCACATTTTTGTTTACTTGTTTTGCATTTAGGAATTAGATTTAAATTCATTAATCTTTGTATAGATTTGTAGTTTACATGGCCTAATCTTTCATGCCATATATTAAAAGACTCAACCAAATAAGCAACTGGCTCATTCTTATTCATTGAAACTTTTGGAGCTACAACTTTTGGAGTGACTGTCATTACATTCAACTTGACAAGTCCACCCTTAACATATCCCCTTCCCAAATACATCCCATTCTTCCTAATCACGAGCTTATCCGCCTCAAAGCTTGTGGCGAATCCATTCTTGCTGAGCAAGGTTCCCGAGACCAGGTTCTTCCTCATGTCTGGCACATGCTTCACATTTGTCAGAGTGACCTCACGTCCAGATGTCATCTTCAAGATCACATTGCCGCGTCCTTCAATCTTGGAGACTGCAGTGTTTCCCATCTTGAGCTTCTCCTCAGTCTTGCTTTTCTGATAGGTGCTGAACATCGCCCTATCGGTGCAAATGTGGGTGGTTGCACCAGTGTCATACCACCATTCCTTGGGGTTGTTGCTTTCAACTATATTTGCTTCAGTCACCACAGCAACGAGATCCTCCTCAGTGAGATTTGCCTGATCCTTCTCATCTTTGATCTTTTTGCGACACTCAACTGTTTTGTGCCCCACTTTGTGGCAGTAGTGACATTTCCCCTTGAACTTCTCCACATTCGCATTGATCTCAATAACTTTGTTCTTGAAGTTTTTTCCAGAAGCCTTCAAGGCTGCAGCAGTTTTGGAAGGCTTGGCAGGAAAATAGGCGTGGGCCTTTCCTTTGCCTTTGTGCTCAGCCATGTTGACACTGTGCTCCTTTGTACCGACCTTTGCAGCAGTTCGGTTTCTGGATTCCATCTGAAGCCTCGTGATGAGCTCCTCGAGCCCCATCTTCTTCTTCTTGTGCTTCAAGTAGTTCTTGAAATCCGCATAGCTTGGAGGAAGCTTTTCAATGAAGCTGAGAGTTGTGAATGTCTCGCAGATGGACATTCCTTCAGCAGCGATTTCATGGCAAATGAGCTGAAGCGCTTCCACCTGATCCATGATGGGTTTTGAATCCACCATTTTGAAGTCGTGGAATTTTGAGACCACATACTTCTGGCAGCCAGCGTCCTCACCTCTGTACTTCTTGTCTAGTGATCTCCATAGCTCTTTCGCCGTGGGGATCTCACAGTAGACACGGTACAATGGGTCAATGAGGCGACCCAAAATGTAGCCTTTGCAGATGAAGTCGGAATGCACCCATATGTCAACAGTTGCGAGGCTGTGAACATCATCAATCCCGTAAGGCATAAGGGGCTTGTCCTCCTGGAAGAACTTCTCCAGCTTCATCGTTGCCAGGAAGAACAACATCTTCTTCTGCCACATTTTGAAGCCTTTGCCATCAAATTGGTTTGGCATCAGTCCTTGAGTGAACACACTAGGGACAGTCGGAGGAGTTTGAACTGCCACCGGACCACTTGCAGTTGCTGAAATTGAACCCGTCTGATAAAGACCAGCACCGAATAGGGTACGGCGAGTGGTTTCATCAGCAGCATTCCCCGCAGGGAGGAAAGTGCTCGTTGTTGCTGCAGTGGTTGACGCTGTGATGTTTCCAGCGGTTGTCACGCCAGTTGATGCAGCGTTGAGTGGAGTCTGAATGACATCCGAGGTGTCCATGGGAGTGGGGGTGTCGTTCTCGTTTGTCATTTTCCTGTAGAGAAAACATGAAAACGGATTAGTACTCCATTCAACAATTAACATATTATTTTAAAGAAAATAATAGTCTAAAATCGATGTTCATTTTTGGTGTTTGAACCAAATCATATCGATATAAGTCTTGAAAAAACGTTTTGCAAACTCGCTTAGAAGCGTTCGCAGAAACCATTTTTATAGACTTAGAATGTTTCACAGACTCGCTTAAGAAAGCGGTCACTGAAACGATTCATATATATAACGTTTGAAGAAATGTATCAAAAAACGTTTTGCGAAAATGCTAGAAAGCAATCCGCAAAGCGTAATGAAGTAAAACTGAAACGTTTCGCGGAAGTGCTCTAAGGCAAATCGCAAACACATTTAGCCAGAAACGTTTCGCGGATAAGCGTATAGCAAATCGCAAACATCGTTTTGATATAAGAACAAACGTTTCGCGGAAGTGCTAGAAAGCAAATCGCAAACACGGTTCCGAAACCCGTTTCTATTAATCGTTTATCAACCCGATTAAAGCTTTAAACATAAAGCGATTTTGAGTTAAGATTGTAGAAGCCGGTAAACCGGACTGATGTAAACGATATAATAAAAGCGAAGTTAAGGAAATAGACGAATATAAAAAACGAATACGAGAACGATAAGAAATCGTATTCGCAACGAGACATGGAGGCGAGATATGATCTCTTTCCTTAACTCAAAATATTCGCTCCGTTAGTGAGACGAGACTGTACGAATATAGAGTCCCAGGATACAACCATGGCAGACGAATCACGCCTCACTCGTGATCGCCCTATCGAACTATAAACTCTACGAAACACTCTCGTTTTTATGACTTACGCTAAGGGAACTTTGATGCTGGTTTCGATGTGAAAAAGTTTAAGAAAATGAGAAGAGGAGAGTCCGTATTTAAAGAGAAGACTAGGAGCGGTTTTTCGAAACTGTTGCGAACGTTTTTTTCGAAAATCTCGCAAAGATCTCGGAGTGGAACGTTGAGCAGCTTTCTCCGCAAATTTCTCTCTTGTTGACTCGTTCTGATCCATTTCGAACAGATAAACTTCGTGTTATTTTTAAACGAACTACATGTCGTTTATACACAAATGTCATGCTGTTTTTTAGAAATAAAATGGCAAAGCGTTGAGCTTAACTTGGTCCAAAAAGAATAATTCTTATCGGGCCAAAGGCCCTCCGCCCAAGCCCACGCCGAGCCGAGCCGGACGGCGGCGGCGGCGCGCGCGTGGGGAGCTCACTCTTCCTCTGAGCCGTTTAATCCAAGGAGAGTGTGATACCGTATATATACATCACAACTTCTCAAGTTTTAATCGATGTGGGACTCTCTTATTTCCTTTCATTAATGCCAACATGGCTTTTTACAAAGAGCTCGTAAGCCCATTTCCTTTTCACATTTGTCTTTCATTATTTGAGCTAATAAGCTTAATAATTAGGCCCAACAGCTAATACATATATCCAGATAATGAATAAAAATCCATATGGATAGATGTCTGGAGCTTATGCACATAAAACAGATGCATGGACCTTTTTGTTGCGATACTAGCTGCGTCAGAGCCTGACAATACATATAGACCCCCAAAAATATAAAAAAAAACCTTAGATTCCACTTCCACGAGAAATTATATGGAAACTAAAAACACGGGATCTTCCCAATATAAGACTTGGTTACCTAATGTGGCTTCTAATACAAGATGGAGATTAGATGTTTGAGATGCTTTCAAAGTGTACGCCTTGAGTGCATCGTCCCATCGCTGCAGCTTCTCATACCTAGAAACAAACACTGTTACTAGTAACAAACAAATTCTGTCTGCGCGCCTATCACACACAACCGGAAATAATTGCCATTAAGAATGAGAAAAGTCATGTTACCATGATTCTTTTAATTGCACATCAAGATGTTGTTGAGCATAGGTCAATATGCCGACAGCAGCCTATGCCAACAAATCCCAAACAATCAAGAATGACACATAGCCAAGATGGGGAAGTCGTAGAAGTAAGATAATGTACCTCATGCTGGTGTAGCTGATTATTTATGTGTATAAGAGCCTCAACAACAGCAACTGGGTTGACATCCATCCTTCTGGACCGTGGAACCTCAAATTCCATCTCTTTATAGTGCAAAGCTTTGGCAAAAACACGGCACTGCAAAGTTGAAAATCGCAACATTACCAAGAAAAACAGGATGAATGTTTGATTCAAAAGGATAGAAATGCCATATCTTATGAAATACATGACGCAAACCTTTTCAGCAAGAGCCCCCAGGAGACGAATATCAATGGGAAGAGGCTTTTCATCATGTTGGATAAATTCTGCCTAAAACGAGTATTGAGGAAATAAAGCTCATGTGACAGGACCAAGAACCAAGATCACACAGAGGTAGGTTTATTTTGACTCTAAATGTATGATCCTTTACTCCAGTCTTAAGCAGAAACTCGGATACCAGGGTCAATATTAACGTTTGCAGATTGTTTAGTTGATGGTGTTTTTTTCAGTAGAAAGAATAACAGGTGCAATCACTAAGGAAATGGTGACCTAAGCAGAATTTTGTTTCTAGTCAAGCAAGACGTAGCTAACTCATTGCTAACACTATATATTTGCCTATGCTTAAAACACTAGCATTCAATGAGCATAACCATAGTTAAAGGAAAGCATACTTAATTTTTGTAGCTTAACAAAGAACATACCAAATTAAGTAGTGTCGCCAAAATCTCAGGAGGGATATTTGGAGATGAAAAAGCCATCTCCAAGCTCCTAACTAACTGCGTTTGGCTAGCTTCATTCATCTGTGCCCAGCAACTGACAAAACCAGCGGCAAACAATTCTCTCCCGACAAAAGGCTGTAATATACAGTCGTTAAAATGCATACCCTTATGAGAGAGAGAGAGAGAAAAAGAAAGAGCATAGATGAAACACCTGCAAATGAGCAAGTTTTGCACAAGTTCTCAATGCTGGAGAGGGAGACTCTTTAAGTAATTCAATACTAAAATGTCTCATCCATTCTTCCCAGTCTTCCTTGGTACTGCGTTTTTTTTTTTTTTTGATAAGTATGTGAATTTTCATTAATGAATAATGTGATACATGAGATACATTTGATTTTGAAGAATCAAAAACTATTGCATCTAAAATAAGCTAATAAATAAAGCAAGGTTCAGTGAATGCCCCAAAAAAGATTTAAAAAAAAAAAAAAAGAAAAAAGACATTCAGAGACATGAAGATTTAATCATCACCCGAGGGTTTGATTAAAGCTAGACAAAACTAGCATCATTACAATTCTAGTTGATCGATGCTTTATCTTGAAGCCGGTACCTGCACCAAGAGCATAAATCAGAGAGCAATTCAGCCGGAGAATAGGCTTAGGGGTCGAAGCCTATCCCGAGCTAAACAATAGGCGAAGCGGGGTTGACTAGGTCCAGGTCCGGCCATCGTCTAGTGGGAAACCACTCCAGACGCCGAAAGCAGCTCCAGAGATCAACGTGACGAGTTTCAGAACGCCTTAAACCAACGAGGAGAACCAAGCAAATGGACGCCGGAGATAACCTGGTGGAAGCAATTGATTTACACATATTTATATCTCATCTATATTATTAAAAGGAAAATTGCATTCAGCAGCTACCAAACAAATCATAATCAAAAATATAACCAAAAAATAAAAGGCCTCTAACATTCCTACAATATATACTATATTATCCTTCTTAATTATCTATTTCTCTTTTGTTTTATTTTTCTTCCGGTAAACTACAACTTTCTTACCTCTGGAAATCCTAACAAATCCAACGTTATTTCCCCAGTTCTCAAGGATCATTCATACTATTCAAAGCTATCTCTCGGAGATTGAGATGTGGAGTTTAGATCATTGTCGGCCAAGTAGAAATGAAGCTGCTGACGCACTCGCAGTATGTGTGACTCCAGACCATCGACATCAATCTTATATTGCTTACAATGCTCCTGTGTGGCTTCACCATCTCCTGGTACTAGAAGCGCAAGCCAAGTAATGCTTTTTTTGGGTGGAATCACCTAGGACATGCCTTATATCATTTGGTGCCTACTGGTATTTGTTTTTTTCTCCTCTCTTGTTTTTCTTGTTTCTTAAGCTTTCCGGTTTAATGGGCTCGTTCGAACCTATGTCTCTATTGTATGGAGAACAATGATATTTCAGTGTTATAAAAAAAAAAAAACTACAACCTTCTTCTTCCCTAATTATTATCACCTACTCTATTACTATCATTCTTCGCCATCATAATCTTCATCATGGCAACACCACCTCCGTTATGGAAAACCATTTCCTCTTCTATATCCACGAACACCGATTCTTTTATAGCCAGAACAACTGTTTTCTCATCACCGCCACGAAATCCGTAATACTATTTTATTTAGTTATTCCACACCATTCAGTTTGTTCCATACCATTCAGTTTTTCCCATTCTATTGATATTTGGGTTAGAGATTATATTTTCTTTTTGGTTTAATGATTAGTGTTTTAGGTTTAGTTTATAAGAGGTTTGGGTTGACGTTGGGTAAGCATTATATTTTTCCATGTACTATGCTATTTTGTTTGTTACTATTCTATTTTGATTTTGCTTCACATTATGTACTATGTGCATATTTTGATTTTTAGGTTAGGGTTTATATTTTCTTTTTTAGGGTTTAGTGATTAGTATTTTGGGTTTAGTTTATGGAAGATTTGGGTTAACGTTGGGGTAAGCATTACTTATTTCCTTACAATCATATACATTTCAAAATTTGAACAATATGTACTAGACTATTTGATATGTTCCATTCTATTTATAATGTCTCTTTCTTCAACCACATTAATTATATCGGTGATCACCACAAACACCACCACAACCATTGTAATCTCTATCATGAAAGATCACCTTTTTTCATGTATCCAAATCCGCTTCATTCTCCATAATCACTACCACCATAGTTTTCACACCGTCGTTGTAACCATCACCACATCTTCCGTCCATTGCCGTTGCATAACCACCGCCATCCATCCTCCATTGTTGCGCACCATTGATTTTCTTACCAACTACAGTCTTGATCTTTTAGGTCCACATATTTTTCACCATCAACGTCATCACTTCTTTCTTCTTTCACCCGCAACTTGTTATGAAAAAGGATAAAACCGAATGAAACTTGGAAAAAATTGTTAGTGACTTAATAATGTCAAAATCATGGCTAGATTCTTTATTTTGCCTCCAAAATTGGCTATTTGGCAAATTAACCCTTAAAACTTAAGTAGACATTGAGATTATTTGGAAACTTGAATTAATGAAATTTGTTTGGAAAAATGGATAGCAGTTTAAAAAAAAATTTGTTTGTAAACATGAATAGTAATATAAAAAAATATAATATTGTTTGGAAATATGAATAGCAGTATATTAAGAAAAAAGTAATAGATTTATGTTAATAATAAAAATTGGAAGTCCATTATATTATGATAAACTATCTATTTGAGCCAACTTTAAAATATACGTAAATTGATTAATCTAATTACCTAAAAGCATTTTTTTTGTCTAAAATAATCATAAAATAAAATTTCAACTTATTTCAAATCAAAATAATAATTTAAAATTGATTTATATTAAAAACTGATTTAAAATATACATATATTCAAAATTTTATTTTTACTAAAATATTTTCCAATAACTATTATTAAAATAATAGTTTCAATATATATAAAAATACAATAAAAAGCTCAATTTCATATACCAACTTAAATTATGGTTTTTATATTTCACATTAAATTTTAAAAATATTATATATTATTATTTATATGATAATACATATAAAATACTATTAATTATATGATTACTTATATGATGGTACATATAAAATACGATTAATTATATGATGATATATATATGATATATAATAGTGACTAGGGGTGGGCTTTCGGGTATCCATTCGGATTTGGTTTGGATTTGTTTCCGGGGTCAAAGATTTCAGACACATTCAGATATTTCTAAATTTTGGTTCAAATTCTTTTCAGATCTTTGCGGGTTCGGATTCAGATAACCTATTTAAATTATTTAAAAAAATTTAAATTCATTATATACTTTAAATTTCTCAAAATCAATAAACAAAATAAAATATCACATATGAATTTGAATAACATATGTTAGAATACCTAAATTTAACATATAAATTGGTTTGTTTTAAATATTTGGATTGAGAATAAATAAATTTTTTAAATATTTTTGGAGTTTTGAGTATACTTTAACTATTTTAGATATTTATTTTTGACTATTTGTAGATATTTTCAAGTATTTAAACCAACTTAAAAGTATCATATGTATTCTGGATATTTTTATATACATTAAATCTAAAAATAATTTATATGTATAAGTATTTAAACCTTTTTCAGATACATTTGAGTATCTGAAATACTTCGGTTCAGATCAGATTCATTTTCGAATCTCTAAACATCAAAATTTTGAATAATTTGGATATTTAAGCAATTTCTGTTCGGTTTTGGTACTACTCTTTCGGATTGGGATCGGTTCGGTTCTTCAGATTTGGATTTTTTTTATCTAGCCTTAATATTGACATGAAAAACAAATAGCAACATATTTTGAAAAATACATCTCCGCGAGCGCGCAGAGATCAAAATCTAGTTTTTATCAAACAGTTTGTCATTTATGTGTTGTACTTACAAGAGAAAAAAATATACATTAGTATAGAACGAAGAAACAATAAAAATATAATATATTAGGATCGGTCCGCGCAACGCGCGGAATATGCTTTACGTGTATGATACGCTCTACGTGTAATTGTGTAATGTATTGACGTATATTTTGTAAATTATAGTTGTATGTGTATTATATAACAAAGTGATATATAATCACATTAGAGGGTCTGTGTTTTTTAGATATTTGTCTTTTCTTTGGTTATTTAAAATTAGATTGTTTTGGGCATGATTTTATGTTTTTTACAAGGATGGAATCACAAAATTTATTAGGTATAATGATTTTATTATAAAGCAATTGCTTTTATATATATATATATATAACGCTAAAAGTTACTATACTATAAATTTTGACTAAATAACATTATTCATCATATTATTTCTTTTCAATTGAAAACAAAAAATCTTATATATTTATATTAGTATAATAAAATTTATTGATTTATAACAAATTATGTTATTATATATTTTAATAGGAAACATTAAATGAATTTTTGTAATCTTTTCAATTGATTCAATGTATGTAAATTACAAAATATGATAAATACATTTAAGATTCATTTCAAGTCAATTTATTTACAATTTAATTAAAAATATAGCATATATAACTTTAAATTTTTAAAAAATAAAATAAAATATGTAACATACATGTTGATGATAATACTGATTATCTTATTTTTTTTTCTTTTAAATAAAATTCAAGTTTTAAAAATATTGAAATAAATATATTTATATAACCTAATTAATTAATTTTATTATTTGTTAAAGACCATGTTGAAACAATTTTTCTACCTTTAAAAAGTATACAATTTATTTAAAAAGAAAGCCTATAATTGTTTATTAAAAATATTTATAGACTAAATATGGTGTAAATATATTTTTCAAATAATAAGAGTATGAGATATGAAAAAAAATCATAAAATTTAAAGGATTGTGATAACATGTCGATTTATGTTGTTTCAATTGATGTTGTGGCTTTAGAAACAGAGATATTGTTTTTTTCCAAAAACAATATGTAATTTTTTTTTGTAGACTTTATTATGACACTTTCAAGTTGTCTGTAAAATATAAATATCAAATTTGGAATTATAAAATATTTTAAGAAATTTCCAAAATTTTTAATGTCCAAGCATAATACATTATTTAAAACAATCGCAAAACAACCGTCTTTCGTCGTGCACATGGATGTAGAATTACATTCTTGGTTTACAGAGTCTATATGAGTCTGTAAATGTTTGTTGTCAAAAAAAAAAGTTCCATTGGTGACATAAGTGGGCCATTAGTTGATTTGTTTAAGTTTTTAATCAGAGCATTTTCTAAAATTTTAGAGAAAATAAAAATAAAGCTAACATGTCATCCACTCGAATGCATCTTTCGCCTCTCAATCTTTTATGCCATGGCAAATTTCTCCGACACAGAACACCATGTAATCACTTTCAGTCTCCGGGTCCGAGTATATCTACTCGGAGGGACTAACCTCATAATCAGAACCCTCCACAGCCGCACATGAAAGAATATGCCACTCAATATTCTTATTCAGTTTATAGTTCATATATGCTCTTAGTTCAGATATGCTCTCTTGTAATCTAGGAAGATATTAGCTGATTGTATCTAGTCTGTGTATATAAACACTTGTAATCACACGTTAAGTAAGATAAGAAAATATTCAAACTTTCATTGTATCAGAGCAAATCTCAATCTGGTACTTCTCTTCTTTGTTTTATTTTCAAAATTTTATGTGATTCTTCTGCTCTTCCTCGATATGTTATCCACTTCATCTCAGACGCCGGTGTCAAACAAACCCTAATTTCCCGTCTTCTTGTAGTGATCCACTGGTTACCGCCTCTCTTTCCCTGCAGTTCCTAGCCGCTTACAATCTCTGCAACCGCGGCCGTCACATCTGCCTATCTCCTCTCTCGTCCCTGCATGAAGAAAACGAAGAAATCATCAGCGTTGTCTAAGTGACGTGGTGGTTGTTTTGCATTTGATATGGTTCTTCAAATTTGGATATTTTATCAGTTCTGGTTTAATGTCTTACTAGATTTTGACCCGCGCTTCGAAAGCGCGGGTTTTTTTTATTATAAAGAAAATTTGATATGAATTAGTATTTTGTGATTGTGCGTTATTAGTTTATTTGAGAATTGGTATGTATATATTTTTTTTGTAACTCTTTTTTAGGTCTGAAAATTTTATCCGGATCCAAAAAAATCAACTGAAACCGAGTAAAAGATATAGGTCTGGTTCGGTTCCAGGTACATAGCAAATTACCTATTGGGTATGTTTTTGGACATGCGATCTCAGTTTGGGTCTGGATCTTACCGGAGAACTCATCGGGTACCCAAAGTATGCGAAATATTTTGTTTAGATTCTGTATTTTTGGGTATTTCGGATATGTTGCTGGTGTTACAGATATTCTTTTAACCTTCAAGTTTGGGTTTTCGGTTATAGTTTTGGATAAATTTTCAAAATTTAAAATATATTTCAGGTATTTGGAAAACTTTTTGGTTCATCAAATCTGATTTCAGGTAAAATTAGTTTTTTGAATATTTTTGGGTATTTGTTTGGATTTTTGGGTGTTTGTTCTGGTTTGGATGTTTTCGGCTTTTGGGTACTTCAGGTTTTTTCAGACCGATCCGGACCCGATAGATACCTGAAAATTATAGGTATTTTGGAGATATTTAAATTATGGGTCCGAACCAACCTGGACCCAAAAAAACTAACCCAAACCCAGGCCAAAAAAAATTCAAATATCTAATTGGCTCCAAATCTTTAGGACTCAAAGGATCCAAAATCAAAAAGAACCGCCCGTACCTAACCCAATGACCCAATACTCAAGGCTACTCTCTTTTGGCATATTTTTAGCTAACTGAATAGTATAAATTTGTAGGGTTTTAATATTTTTAAAAAATTTATCTTAAATAATATTTTTTATTATAAATATTTTCATAAAATTATTTTTTCGTAATACATATAATTTTTTAACCGATGATTTGTTTAATTTTTTTTTTATCAAATTTGATTTGTGAATAGTTGGATATATTTTTGACAACTTTGAATTACATTAAAAGTGTTAATTTTTTCAGTGTTCAAAAGTTTAGATTTTGTTGATAAGTACTTGTCGTATATTAATAGTCAGGTTAAAGGTCGTCGTGATTATTGAAAGATAAGTTATATCAAGGATTACAATGTTTATATCGAAATCAATATATGGTTCGCAGTCTTTTAAAAAAATGAATTTATCAAGGTATTAAATTTAGTAAGAGATATTAATATGGTTATGTGGAGGATAAAAAGGCTTTAATTGCCGTTATTGTATCTTGTATTAATATAGCTATTAATAAAAATGTTAGATGGTTAGAGAAAATAAAGGTAGGATCAAAAAATATTAATGAGTAGGTGCAACAAACCTTTTATAAGTAGATTTTTAGGATGATTTTATTTTAATAGTATAGATTAAAATATATAAGGAAAGACCAAAAAAAGGTTAGTCTAATAAAAGGGTCCAACAACCTTGTATAAGTAGATTTTTTTAGAATGTTTTCCTTTTAATAGTATAGATTTTATTGAGGTTATTTTCCTTTTTATTTATTCCTTTAATGTTTTAAATTATTATTTTTAGCGTAAAACACTATGTTCAAAAAATAGGGCATAAAGCTGACTAATTGACCGATTAAGCGTGAAATGGTAGGTGACCATGGCAAATTAGATTAATTCTGTTGTATTCTGTATAATTGAAAAAATGGTCTGATTAATGACGCATAATGTTTCTTATTCCTCAGTGATATCTAATTTGGCTCAAATACAAACCAATTATGATATCCAATTTTGTTCAACCCCAAACCAGTCGTTAATTTTAAGCCCAAACCAAACCATTTGATGTATAATCTATATTATTAAAAGAGAAGTACCCTTTAAAAAATATCCATAAGTTTTCTAATTTATTTATATTTTCATGCCACTGAGAATTAAAGTAAACTACATATTTTAATGATTGTCTTTTCCAGTTAAATTAATGAGTTTTCTTTAATCAAATTTAAACTTAATATCATTAAATAAACCTACATATTTTAATGTTTGTCTTTTTTCAGTTAAATTAATGAGTTTTTCTTAGTCAAATTTAAACTTAATGTCATTAAATGAACCTAAACATACATCATATTTTACGTAGCTTATTACGGACGAGTACGGCTCAATAATGAACTTGAATTTTATTTTTATGAAAACGTGAATCACTTGACGTATGTAATATTTAAAATATATTAACTACAATATAACAAATGCATATAACCTTCCTATACTTTGGTTTGAAATGACCTTGCTCAAGTTTTATATAGTCAACATGCATCAATCGATGTACAATATTCAAACCACCTATAGTTTTCGTTTTTCTTATAGGATGTATCAACCAACCAATCATCCTATTGATTTTCTAAGGGTGTGACTGGTGACCATTCGGGAAACAACAGGAACGGATAAAAAATGAATGTTCGGGAATAAAATATCAAGAATGAAAAGAAATGGTTGTTCCTTATCAATTTTAACAAGAAATACTTTTGTTCTTTAATTCTCTACAAAAACAGGAATGAAAGGGAATGAAAGGGAATGAGAAGGAATTATTATTCCTTGTGAATGGTGATTTTTTTCAGGAATGTTAGGGAATGCATTATTCTTCGTTGTTCCTTGATCACCATTCATACCCTAAGCTTTATTAAAAACAAATCAATAAATATAAACTCAAATATCTTCTATTAATCAAAACAGAATATCTTCAATGTCGTATCTTTAATGTACCTATTAAATATAGAAACTGTAACCATACTTACACTAATTATAAGAATATATTTGATTACAACCAATTGATATATTACTTCGGTAATTGATTTTCTTGCCGAAGAGGAAACAATAAATTTAAAATTTGTAAGAATATAAAGATATAGAGATTCCAACTAATTGCCTATATTTGCGTATGGTTTTCGCATAATAAGCTTGAAATTGAACATTGAAAGAGATAGAGAGTTTTTTTAATCTTTTATCGACACGGGACTTAAACAAAATGAAGAGTTAAATGTGATTTTTTGTTACACTTTCCGGAAAAAAACGGTTACAAAATGAGCTTTCATAATAGGGGTTTTTGCCAAAACTAACCCACAACTTGATTTTAATCCCAAACATATACCCAAACTTGAATCAAATGCAAAACTAACCTAAAAGCCTAGTGAAATTACAGCTCAGCCCCTTGTGACCAAACAAAAAAAACAGAAGCCATTTTTACGAATATAGCCCCAGTAAATCGTCTGAGTCGTCTGAGATGTTGGAAGTCGTCTGGACGACTAAAGTGTAAGTCGTCTGGACGACTGAAGTGTAAGTCGTCTGGTACCAGTTTATTTTAAAAATAATTTATAAATCTTGTAAAAAAATATTTTGATGCGTAAAAAAATAAAAATCAAGTAATTATAAACAGTTTTAACTAATATAAATTAAGATATGATAAAATTGATTTGTTTTGAAGATAGATGAGTGAAAGTAGTGAATCATGAAATACTTTGGTTTAGGAGTTTGGCAAACATATGTTGTAGTATTGTATGTATTGTTAGGGTTAGATTTTGGAAAACTAAAATATTTTTTTCAAAAATTAGTTTTCACCTATATGTGTTTATTTTTGTGTATAGTAAACACTTTTCAAGTTTGATTTGGTTTTATGAAGTGTTTAATTAGATAATTAAGTTTAGGGGTTATGTTTAGGGTGTGGACGACTTATATTTCAGTCGTCTGTTGAATAATCTACCCGGACGACGTATATTTCAGTCGTCCAGACGACTTACTTGTAAGTCGTCCAGACGACTTACTTGTAAGTCGTCTGGAAAGTCTTCTATTTTAGTTTCCCGCTAAAAATATTTAATTTCCCGCTAAAAATATTAAACTCTTCTGGACGACTTACATGTAAGTCGTCTGTTTTAATTTCTTCACCAGACGACTGAAATGTAAGTCGTCCAGGAAGTCGTCTGAGTCAAAAATATTTAATCTAATTGGATTTTTTGTCTCCCTATAAAAAGAAAAATTTACACATTCTCTCTCCTCCTCTCAAATGGCTGCAACAAAAATGTAATGTTCATCATTCTAAAACTCTCCAACCTCTCTCTAATCTCTTTGACTTGAAAACACCAAACTTTATATGAATTTTTCAGTTTTGTCTCATGTATTTCTTACTAATCTATCTCTTTTGCAGGTTTTTAATCAAATGGTACTCATCTTCCACTAATTTAGAGGTAGATCTATTAATTTTAGATATGTATTTTTGTGTGTTCTATAAATGTAGATTTATCTAATCTTCCACTCATTTTCTCTATTTTTAAGTCATTTGAACGTTTTTGGATATGCAGGTTTTTCAGATCTGGATTTGATGTGCAGGTTTTTCAGATCTGGAAGACTTCTCGGACGACTTACCTGTTAGTCGTCTGGAAGTCGTCTGGAAGTCGTCTGGACTTCTTGGAAGTCTTCTGACAAAGTCGTCTGGACTTCCAGGAAGTCGTCTGGACTTTCAGGAAGTCGTCTGGACTTCTAGAAAGTCGTCTGGACTTCTAGGAAGTCGTCTGGATTTTTCTGAGCGTTTTGGTAAGTTCTTATGTCTGATTTTTCTTCATTTGGTAACTTCTTGTTGTATAAAGTTCTTACTTTTTTCCCAAACTAAAACTCTCCAAACCCACTCTAATCTCTTTGACTTGAAAACACCAAACTTTATATGAATTTTTCAATTTTGTCTCATGTCTTTGTTACTAATCTATTTTTTTTTTGCAGGTTTTTAATTAGATGGTACTCATCTTCCACTAATTTAAAGGTAGATCTTTTATTTTTAGATATGTAATTTTGTGTGTTCTGTAAAGGTAGATTTATCTAATCTTCCATTCATTTTTTCTGTTTTTAAGCCATTTGAACGTTTTTGAATATGCAGGTTTTCCAGATCTGGATTTTATATGCAGGTTTTTCAGATCTGGAAGACTTCTGGGATGACTTACTTGTTAGTCGTCTGGAAGTCGTCTGGAAGTCGTCTGGACTTCCTGTAAAGTCGTCTGGAAGTCGTCTGAACTTCCTATGGCAAAGTCGTCTGAACTTCCTGGAAGTCGTCTGAACTTCCTGGAAGTCGTCTGGACTTCTTAGAAGTCGTCTGGACTTCTTAAAAGTTGTCTGGTCTTGTCTACTCAAGTGGAATCCAAGCTTGTCTTTGTAGATGAATGATCTATAATAGTTTTGTTTGTGGTCTGTTTTGTGAATTGCATGTATACTCTTTTAGTTGTGAATTTTTTTGTAAAATCAGTAATAATGTTTTCCAAGATGTATTAAATGTGCTAACAATGTGTTTACACATTTACAAATCAATGAAATAATAGACTTCAGTAGCCTTTTTCTTATCTTTGGATCTCTCATATGCAATAATAAACTCCAATGGCCTTTTTTTCATCTTAATAAACAAGAATGTTGGTAAGAGATGGAAACAAATAATAGTAACTAGTCAAAACATATCATATTTTTTATAAGTTTGCATTGAAAAACTTAGTAAAATTTAGTAAAACTAAGGGAGAGAACATATTTTGTAAATATGAGTTTTACATATCTTGAAGTTACTTATCACTCTTAAAAATACAAGTTATTCAAAAACTAACGTAGAAGACTTAAAAACTAGTGGAGAAGACGCGGACGACTTCAATCTAAGTTGTCTAGACGACTAAACTATATGTCGTCTGGTCAACGCAGAGGTTATTTTTGCAATTGACTTTGAAATCTGTTATTTCGGACGACTGAAAGTTAAGTCGTCTACTATTGTTTGGTTAAAAAAAAAACTCCAAAAAAGCTAGACGACTTACATTTCAGTCGTCAGAGGTTAGTTTTGCATTTGACTGGATTATTTCAGAAGTTTGACTTTTTGGACGACTTACATTTCAGTCGTCTAGTGAAAATTAAAATAATAATATTTTTTTAAAAGTAGACGACTTACAGTTAAGTCGTCATAGGTTAGTTTTGCAACTGAAAAAAAAAACTTCAAGATTTAATTATATACAGACGACTTATAATTCAGTCGTCCACGAGACGACTGAAATGTAAGTCGTCCAGGATTTACGAGGTTTGACCAGAATCTCGGAAAAAAGTCCTAGACGACTTACAATTAAGTCGTCTGGTGGACGACTGAATTATAAGTCGTCTGTGTATAATTAAATCTTGAAGTTTTTTTTTTCAATTGCAAAACTAACCTATGACTACTTAATTGTAAGTCGTTTACTTTAAAAAAAATATTATTATTTTAATTTTCGCCAGACGACTGAAATGTAAGTCGTCTGGAGAAGTCAAACTTCTGAAATTATCCAGTCAAATGCAAAACTAACCTATGACGACTGAAATATAAGTCGTCTAGGTTCTTTGGAATTTATTATTAATAAAATTATGAAATTATTTACAATTTGATGACTAATTCATCACCCTTTTTTATATGTTAAATTTTTCGTATAAGTTTAAAAATCATTGTATTTTCTTTAAACATGTATAATTAATTTATAATCTTTTATGCCATACTAAGTCATAATATAATATTTCTTCATATTTTACATTATAACCATTGTTTTTTATATATCATCTACAATTCTCTAATTACGTCTGTTTGTTCTATTTTTTATATGATATTAAATATTCGTCATAAATAGATGGTTTAAGATGCCAAAAAATTATTTACTTGGTGAATATAATATATTATATATTACAAATACATCATTTAGTTAAATAAATAACCAAAAACTGGAAATTTATATCCTCGCTGGCGCGCAAGTCAGGGTCTAGTTATATTTTTTTTCATATAAACAGATAGTATACATGCAAACTTTGTATTACACATATATATTAAATAGCATAACAAATTTCTTCCCGCATACTTTTTATTCCTTCTGTATTTTTAATAACTTGATAGATTTTGGTATGCCGCATCACTACTATATAAAAGCTACTAATTTTGAGGCTTCTTAGGTGTGCCACATAGGACAAAATATTCTCCACCAATCAAACTGCCACATCATCGCGAATGTTTAGATGATGGGTCTCAAACCATCCAAACCCATCAAAATAGTCAGTCCATTCTATAACTTATAGCTTCCTTTTCCTTAGCCTACTCGCCTCAGACGTCTCTAGTGACTCCAAATCTGTTCGTCTACCCAACTTCACCGGTGTAACTCCTACGACTACAACAATGGCACTTCAATGCTCCATTATAACTCATCAAGTGAAGACTCTTTGTACCTCTCCACATCCCTCCTCTTAATATAACGATGGATGGATTTTACGTGATCGTCTTGACTGGGGATCATCTCTTTTAGAGATGGCATGACCGAGTTTAGAGGCAGAAGCAATGATACCAAACGCATGCTTATGAGATCATGGATGTAAGCAACAATATCAAATAGTTGGCCTCGAAAAATAGTTTACAGAATTCATTTGTCTTGCTTTTTGTTAT